>NW_006766886.1:525854-546539 GCF_000275845.1 Dichomitus squalens LYAD-421 SS1
GGTTCCCGCCCGAATCTATACTCACCGTGCCCATGGGCGTGCCCCATTTCTGGTGTACAACAAGGCGACATATATCTCCTTCTCTCAGCGACTTTATATGGTTCGATTTTGACACTGAGCCCTGATAGTCATCGACACAGTGTGGAAGGGTAGTTCTTTGGCTCAAGCAATCGGGTGTTTAGATGTCCACATACCATATCCGGGTCCGGCTATCCTCGGCAACAGCAATTTCGTTCCATACGAGGGAATTAAGCGCTGTCCCGAGGACCGAGGGACGTGCAATTTCGGAAGACTTGAGCCCAAGGAATCCCAAGCAGACGAACAAAGAACTCAGTAGACAGAACCGAGCTAGATCTCACTGACTACCCATCTCCGACGAGTGCCTGAGGCCTCAGTAAACTGCACGCTGCCGGGGAACGTTGGCTAACATGGAACGGACCGTATATGTTCGTAACCGCTGTGACCCATTTGATTCGTACTGTTCAGACGGCCGGACCATAGCTCCACAGACATATGCCCCCTGGACGTAGTTTCCGTTCCCGTTCCCACAGGCAGCCACCCACTACATTCGACGGCTTCAATGTTACGTCAAGGGCATGGAAGTGCACGACACGCTTACCTGGCGAGTTTGACGGCAGGCGCAAAATTCATTCGGCATCATCGGCTTGGTGGTGGTGGTGGTTCTAACTCGAGATGGCATCCAGCACCCCCCTCTGGAAATGCAAACGGCCCCTGGTCAGCCACGGCCCCCTGCAGGACGTCGGAATCACGTACTGTGCACGGTTCGTACCGATTGCTTCCGTCGAGAGTCTGCAGAGCCTGTGCAAATGGAACCTCGCCGGTCACTGCCCCTCTCTGGACTGGAATCGACCCTCTCATGGACGGGCTATGAGGCGTGACGCCTCCGGTGCTCCCGAGTTGACGATCACCCTATAGCACAAGCCCTGCATACCGGCGACCGGTATCCGTTTCATGCCTCCAGCGCGTCGCGTACAGCTCCTTCTGCCGCATGATCAGGTCGCGAGAGTACGTCTGCAGGTGGGCAGGAGGATGCGGCGGAATCAGAGATGCAGTAGCTTTTGACGACGATGGTGGAAGCCCCCAATCGCTGCCGTTAGTGCGAGGGGAACGTCGCGCGCAACAAAGAACTCACAACATGCATGCATCCCACCGGCCCATATGTTCAAAGGACTGATCTATCCCCAGCACTTGTTGCGGTCGATGAGGTGCCACAGCACCGTCAGAGGTTGGATCGTACGACGTAGATTGTCCGCTAGTTTGGGTACTTGGCGACGCCGAACGAGTAAACCACCCCTGACCCGAACCGCAAGGCTCCCTGCTCCGTGGTTAAGTCGTGGGTCAGCCAGAGGACATGTCTGAGAAGTGAGAAGTGGGAGACGCAGCTTGAGGACCGATTGCCAACGAAGCGCAACATTTCTGGCCGTGCGGCCATGGTTGCCCGTCCATGGGGACGCGGCCTATATAGCGCTCAGGCCGCTTGGGTAGTACGGCAATACGAGCTACCTAAGCTGAAATGACCTTCCATCTGACACAAATAGTATATATACATGAAACATGCTGATGCGTGGGGTGCGGTTGGATGCGGATGTTGGTACAAAGAAGTAGAGCGTCTCGGATAGTAGAATGACGATCAGTCCAAAGACTATCCAGCGTAGGAAGTATGCTAGCAAATAAATGCAGAGGATGTATGCGTTAGACATTGTGAGTTGTACAGTAGACGATGGCCGTGTCCCGGATGACGCAGAGAATACGAATGATTAAGGAGCAATAACGGACGAGAAGGCAGAGCATACAACGTCGCTATAGGTTCATAGGCTGATTGAGATCCTGATGAAGGCCGGATCAGCCCTGTAGCAAGCACAACAACAGTGAAGTAACGTACGACTCGAGCCTGAGCACCCAATTGAGGCGCTGGAACGTTGCCGAAGTCAAGGCCGTCCAGGTATTGCTCGGCATACTGGGCCTCGGGTCCTACCCCTGCTGACTCGCCATGGTCAGAGCCGGCGAGGGTGTTGGAGTCCTCCGAGGGCATGCCTCCATTGTGTTTGCGCCTCCAGCTCTCCTTACGCTTCTGGCTCCATTCGTTCTTCCTTTGCGCGTGTTCGTGCATCTTATCGCTATACGGCTCTGTAAGACTACTGAACAGTGGAGTGGCCCCAATGGACTTACGTTAGTTCCCGTAGGAAACTGCCGATGGGCTGGTGAGGTTCCCGACCTGAAGTGAGGAAATCCTGAGGTTAGTGCCCGTGCATGGAGAATGATGCGTTGTAGCTCACGGAGGATGGAGATTAACCACTACAGTATGACTTATGTCAGAAGGGCCCGTGCACTAAGAGATGAACACGCTATACCTGAGTGAACGACCCTTTCTTCGACTCCCACGTGAGCTGAGCGTCTTGGCAGGAAGATATGGACATCTAAAGCAGACATTACTAAATGCGCGTGGAGGAATCTTGGACCGAGTGGGACTTACCACAGTAGCACTCCGGGCAGAACTCCCCCCTGGCTCTGGCTCGCAAAACCCATTGCACAGCCTATACGAGTCGGGCGACGCGCAGCGCTCCATATCCAGCAGCCCAGCATCGTCGTCGACGAGTGAATCGATGGACAGCCCTAGCGCACTATTCTCTATGATTTGCGCGATGCTCAGGCTACGCCGAACCTGGACCGACGCGCGCCTGCTCTCGACGGAGAACTGGCGCTTCTTGCCGCCGTCGATATCGGTGACGCCAACCGAGGTGTTCGTCACCTCCATCTCATTCTCGCTGACCCGCTTGCGCTGGTATATCCGGACGCTGCACGAAGACGAGCCCTCTGTGGACGGGGCATCAGCCCACTGTCTAATGCGCGGGGAGAGGAGCATAGGCCAGCCCTCACCTTTACTCAGCGGGGACGAGGGAGCGCTGATACGCTCTCTGCTATCTGGATGCCGCTGCTTCTTGGTGATAACTTTGACGCCAGCCTCGCTCATTCCTACATAAGACGTCGCGACGAATGAGTATCCGGACACAACCCTATCACGCGAGCTGAGCTCTGCCTGCGGCATGGCACTCACGTTGCCCGTCCTTCCTGCGGACGTTCTGCCACATCGTCTTGTACCTCCGATACCCGGTCATCATCCGAGGGTTGTAGACGTTGTTGCACAGATAGTGGTCCAGGTCGAGCAACGTGCCCGAATGGCACGAGTCGAAGATCGCGGTCAGGTGAGCGCCGATAGGGAGGGCGTCCACGAGCATCTTGCGAAGCTTGTTGTCGATGATCATGCGCTTCTTCACCTCTTCACGGTGCGGCACGTTGCCGTTCTCGTCTTGGGTTAGGTTCACCCGGATCTTGTCATGATCGACGGGAACTATGACTGCAGGCGGACGGACGATCGTCAACGCTCAATCGCGTTTTCCAGATATCTTATGGGGAAGCGCTCACACTCGTCGAACCCATCGTCTTCCTCTTGCCTGTCAGGACTTTCTACCTGGCCGGAGTGTCCGGAATCTGTCAATGTGTTCGTGAGTCGCCGTGCCGGTACAGAGACAGCCGCTGAGATACGAATGAAGGACGGGGAATGTGGCAGTGTAATGCGCTTGGCAATCCAGGAAGGGGGATCCGAATCGCAGAGGGAGCGAAGGCCGATGGATGCAAGCAGGCAAGGGCATGATGTTTCGGACGAGAAAGGAGGAGAGAGAGGAGAGAGGGAAGCGACGCGATGTGAAGACGCAAGTAAAGAGACGTACAGAAGAAGACAAACCGGCTCCCGTCTTGTGCATCCTTCACCAGCTCACCAATCTCCCGGAGCTATGGGCGAGCCTGTCAATACGACGTACGATGAATGCGTGATGCATTGGGAAGGACTAACGATGTTTGCTCGTGTGGGTCGGAGGGAGGGGGCGACGCTCTCGCTATCCAGCATCAGGACTATGTTTCCCGGCTGGTACTCATATCTGCCTGTACACCACCACTCAGACGACAGTGGAGGGGGGATATGCGGAGCAATCACATACTGATGAGGAGGTCCTTGAACTCCTTCGCGTCATCCTGTGCTCGGTGCAAAGGGCCGTAATCCGAGTCCTTGTCGGCACCAGTGTAGTTGATACCGATGAGGAGGGCACGCTTCGGAGGTATCGAGGGCGGAATGCTCTGGGGGGTCGAGCGACGACGAGAGGAGCGGGAGCCAATCTTGACCATCTCGACAGTGGATCAGGTACGGTCGTGTGAGTGTCAGGACCAGAGGATCATAAGTGAGGAGAGGGAGCGCAGGAACTGAGGCTATATAGCCTCGTCCTTGAGAGGTCCGTTGAGCGAGGGCGCCGTCCGGGTCAAGTCGTAGGACGGAACAAACCAGGCTGTGAGATGTGGACTAGAGGCGAGTACCCTGGCTATGTGCGACAGAGCTCCGACCGCGCTGTTGGGGGACGAGGGCGAGTGGGGTGCGAGCGTCCTAGTAGAAGATGACGGCGACGGGTAATTGCAGCTGCAAGCCTATGCCATACACAGCCCGTATGTCAAGGAACACAGTGGTCGAGGCCTGAGAGACCTGGTGAGCTGCAATCGGTAGGGCCATGGTCATCAATCAATTCGAGCCACAGCGGGCTCAGAATTGAAATGTCCGGCGGCATCAGGGCGCGCCGTCGCTCCCACTCTCCCATCCTAGTACCGCTTCGCGATCTCCGATCTCATCAACATTGTCTCCCTTCTGCTTTGCCATGGCGGAACGGTTGGGCCAAGTAGCTATCTTCTCTCGCGGCCTCGAGTGCAGTATCAGTGACGGTTTGGTCGAGGATTCAAGCCCGTGCATAGGTAGGCTATCTCTGCCGTTCAGCCGCACGTGCAGTCCCCGCTCAGCGCTAGGCTTGCGTGGGGCCTGTCGACCTCACACAGATGGTATGTAGTATCATACATTGGTTCGCTCTCGCCACAGGGTATAGGTTGCTGTGCAGACCCCCTGCTCAGATTTCCAGAGGACAAGCAGGCGGATCCATTGGAGAGCTATTACATAGAAGGGGCTGAATCCAAAGACCACTTCTCTATGTTGGACAGGCCACGATCTCTCAGATCTCAGATCTCGGGCTCGAGCATATTGTCTGCAAGACATGACACGTACGAGAAGGTCTCTCCTTGTCGTCCACCAAGCCCCTTCGAAGAACGAGCATATCTCTGGTCTGCTTGGCATCGGTCAGAGCACCATACTGAGTTATGCCCGATGTGTGTACCCTGACAGGTCCCGGATGCTCTCGGGGGTGTCCGCGGCGCCACAGGAATAGCACGTAGAGGTGTGTGGCTTCGGCTTGACCGTCAGCCTTCGCCTCGTGCCAACTAACGATGGAAGACGAACACATGGCGTACGGGGCTGTTCGATCGCAGGACTCTGACAGCCAAAGCGACAATTCAATCCCAGTGCGTTAGCTCCCTGCCAGCCGAAGAACAAGGCTGGGGGTCGCAAGGAGAAGTTCCACCTTCCTAGTACGACCGTCAACCACATACCTTCAGGCCCCTTGGGCCGGCATCATAGGGGCCGGTGAATATACGATACAGCCTCACTCCACGAGACCGTGCCGCAGACGTGAGGATAGACAGGTTGCACAAAACGAGGATCATTTAGAGTACAAGCGCGATGATGTCTGTATGGAAGCCTTGAGCTTGAATGCCTAACGTCTACAGTGGTAATTGTAATCGAAGTTGGGAGCCTCGGAATCGGCGCAATGCGGTGCGCATGTATGCATGTAATACGTGTGGAGACAGGTGAGATCAGCAAATAGTACTTGGAGGATGAACAAACGACGAAGCGATGTGTAGCACGACATGCGAAAGTACAGGATGAGGTGGACGGATATGTATGACAGGGAATAATGAAATTGACGAGACATGACGATTCAATGGTCAAGGGGAACAACGTTATAGCGTGGTAGGTAGTGTAGTACGGCTTTCGAGTCAGGATGGGGAGTCCTATCAGCACCAGAAGCAGGGTTCGAATTACACCCACTAGTAATAATCGCGGAGAGGCGTTCAGTAGTTGCCGCGCTTCTCCTTCTCCTTCCTCTTCCTCCTCTTCTCTTCCTCGTGACGCCTCTCCTGTTCCATTGCGAGCTCGTCTTCCTTCTTCGCAATCCGAGCGCTACGAAGGTTTCCAGCGCGTCAGCGCACAGTGATGCGGAATAGATGGCATGCAGGACAAACCTTCGTGCCTCCTCCCGCTCGACATCAAACGCATCCGCCTCCATGTCCTCGTCGTCGCTGAAGACGTCACGCTCGATGTAAGAAGAGCGGTCCTTTCCGAAGATCTTCCAGATCTGACTGCTGATATCGACATCATCCTCATCGCCGCGGCGGGAACCACCAGGGGCGGGGCGCCGCTTAGCAGGGGGCGGTGAGACGCTGGACGACGGCGACCGACGTTTCTTCGGGGTGGGTCGGGCGGCCGGAGCTGACAAAGGCGTCTTGTGGGAAGGAGGCGGCATGCGAGAAACGCCTGCAGCAGGCTTGGCGCTCGCTGCTTTGGACACGGGAGGCTTTGTCGCGCTGCCGACCTTCGCAAACGCCGCAGCACTGGACTTGGAAGCAGGGGTGGACTTGGGGATGGGCTTGACAGGTGCAGAGGAAAGAGGGCGAGGCGATGCAGAACCACTCGCAGCGACAGCAGGCGTGTTAGCTCGAGACGTGGAAGAAGATGTGGCAGGGACGGACGCCTTCTTCGGAGGGTCTTTCTTCGCCTTGCCGAACCAATCGTTGAACTCCTTTGCGGACTCGCCATCGAGAACCTTGCCCTGCCGCATCTTTGCGCGGTCGGTCATGATCTCGTCGATAGTCCTCGTATCGCGTTTGTTTTGGTTCAGCTTGATTAGCATCGCCGGCTCGGACTTGAGACGCTCCTTCGTCGACTGCGCCTTGCCTGGGGAAGTCTGCGACGAGGAGGAGGAAATCGTCCCAACGCTATCCACCGCACCCCCAGGCAGTCGCCTGCCGGGCTTCCTGGTCGCAATCCCACCCGACGTCCGTTTTGCCGAGCTCCGACTGAGACCCAGCTCCCTCTCCAGTGCCCGCCGTCGCTTCTCCTCGCGCGTGAGAACGTTGGAAGGGCCGGGTTCGTCGTCGTCCGAAGGTCTGCGCCTGCCCGCCCCCGAGACGGGGTAGCCGTGCTTGTCCTTCGCCTTCTTTGGCCCATAGAGCAAGGCGTCGCGCTCCTGCTCTAGTCTCCGCTGCATCTCCCGCTCCTTCGCCTGCCGTTCCCGTTCCAGGCGTTCGGCACGCTCCTGCTCCCTCTTCTGCTCCTCGAGGCGTTTGATACGGAGCTTGGCCTCGAGCTCCCGCTCCCGCTTCTCCTTCTCCTCAATCTCCTTGCGTTTCTGGGCCTCCCGTCGTTGTCGTTCGGCGAGCTGGGATTCGACAGCCTCCTTTGTCTGCTGGGTGTGCGTGGCACTAAGGGCCATGAGCGCCTGCCAGCTGGTCATGGCGGGTGGTTTCCTAGTCAGACGCGGTAAGAGGGTGGTTGTGGGCTCGCAGAGAGGGCAGAATGCAGGAGATTGAGGAAAAAAGTCTAGGACAAGGAACACAGCCTGGTGGAGGAAAGAAGCAAGATAGATAGATGGATGGATGTCTGGCTGAGAGTTGGACCAGCGCCTTCCTTGGACTGCAGGAGGACTGTTTGGCTCTGTTTGCGCACTGCCACCTTGACTCACTGAAACGGCAATTGGCCGTCGTGGCACTTGGGTACTTGCGGCTCAAAACGGTCCTTTGTACTCAGCGCCCTCTGCAGGGACACCTCCTCGAGGATAAATTGAAAGAAGTGATTGAGCTATTGACAAGAAGCGTCTATTGGTCTTAGGTTATTTGGGGGCTTGCGAACAACCTTTAGCAGACCACCGTGACGTTCGCCTCGGGTGCGGGATCGTCGTGGCTTTATCCACATTGATCACACGACTGACAAGTCGTGGTGAACTCTACCTAGATATCGGCCTTTCTATGCCCTGTTGTGCAATTCGATTGCAAGTCTCGATTCATATCAATTCATACGCATGCTAGATACCTGCGATGATCCTCGTGACAACATCTCGTGCTCATCCACTATTCCGTATCCGGCATCGCCGATTTCCCGATCGAGGATGTAATGCGAGACGCGTTGACGAGAGATCCGATAGGAGACGTATACTACATGAAATATGACAACGCGATAGCAGGACATTGTGACGAATCGCCATGGGGAACAGACGAAGTGCAAGAAGACACGATGGGTGATGGAAGGTCGGACGACGGACGGCGGCGAGTTTGGGCTTTGTCCATCATACTAGTGATACGTGAGCGATGGTGTATGACCGATTAAGTGAAGGTATATAGACGAGGGGAGCTCGAGGGGTTGTACGATATGAATGGCTCACGTATGCGTACCGTTCAGAGCGAAGGAAGCGAGCAACGAGATTGACACCGACAGAGAAAGATACCCGTGCCACGTGCGTTCACCCGCTCTCCTCCATCTTGAACCTCTTCCGCGGGCCGTCTTGCCCAAATTGGCCGCCGCCGCCGCCGCCGCCACCCCCGCTCTGCATGAATGCGGGGTTGAAGTGGCCCTGGACGCCAGCAAAGCCGCCACGACCAGCCATAGGCATCATGCCGCCCATCCCTACAAGAAAACACAGTCGCAGAGAGCGGAGAGAAAGCGCGAGTCAACAATCCACGTCCGTAACAAGAGAACGAAACTCAAGCTGCCGTACCCATTCCGCCCATCATGCCTCCTCCCCGTCCCCCGCCGAAGTTTCCTCCCCCACCCATCAACCCGCCGCCTCGAGGGCCTTGTGGGATCATCCCACCCCGTCCCCCACCAAAGCCGGCACCGCCAGCCATGGCATTCCCGACGAATCCGCCCATGCCGAAGCCACCCATGCCGAAGTTATTCATCATGTTGGGCATTCCTCCGCGCATGCCGCCGCCTACCATTCCGCCGCGGATGGGCTGGTTCATCATGTTGTTTATGCCACCTGCGTTGCCGGCCATGCCTCCGCGGAAGTTTCCACCGCCGCGGCCCATGTTCCCGCCTTGCACGTTGTTGTATGGCTGCCGCTGTTCGCGCGGAGGGGGTTCTGTGCGCCGACGTTTCATGTCACCATTGGTTTGAATGCGTTTGATGAGGGGGATGGCAGGCGAGATGCGTAGGGTACGAAAGGGGATTGACGTACCTTTGGGGAGCGTCCGGAACGGGTTGCCGTTTACTGAAGTTGTGTAGTTTGCCGAAGCTCGTCGGTTTTGGAAGTCGCTGTGGCACAGAATGCCGTCAGTAGGCTTTCAGGCTGACCAAGTCAACTTGAAGATCCTACTTATTATCAAACCAGTTCTTGAGGATGGTGGCATTTTCCGGGTTGTGGCACTCGACATATGCGACACTAGACAAAGGATGATCAGAAGCTCATGCAATTACGCATATAATCACTTCAACGACTCAGCAAACTTACCCTTTGCTCTTCCCGTTCACCTTATGCTCCGAGAAGGTGATGTCCTTGTGGTCAATGTTGACCCCAAGGCTGTGCGCGACTTGCCGCAGATCCTCATCAGTCGTCCACTGTGAAAAGAAAAGAGAGGCAACACAACGGCACATGGAGATGTGCGTCACATATAAAGATCGTCTCAGAGATACGGCATACATGACTAGAAAAGAACACAAGAATACAGACCCATTGCAGATCCCCAATGTACAGCGCGTCGTGCTGCCCCGAACCAGCGCCACCCACCCCGGATCCGGCAGCGTTGGCGTTGCTGCTGTTCGTCTGGCCACTATGTGCATTGTTGCCGTTCTGTCCGGGGGCAGGCGAAGATTCGGATTTGTAGCCTGGCGCGCCGCCGTCGTTCGGCCCGTCGCGTCGATGCTCCGGCTCGTCTTCTTCCCGTAGCCGCTTCTCGCCGACGACGGGCGAGTGCGTGGCCGCCTCAGAAGAAGGCTTTTCTTCGGACTCAATCTGGAAATCTTCTTGGTTCTGACCGGCGACAAGAAGACGGTCAGTCAAATGCCTCAGCCCCATACATCTGACAACCGCCTCCTCCGAACGAAGGATGTGGGACTTACCTCGTCATCGACTTTCACGTTGTTGAATCCGTCGTCCTCGCCGTAAATGTCGAAATCGTCATCTGCAGGAGGCATTGTTGCGTGCCTGATTCTGACTCAAAGAATGCTTGTATGGGCGCTGTTATAGTCGCGTTTGCGATGACTGACGCGGAAGGCAGCCGAAAACGTAATGCAGGATGGGGCGGAACAAATGTCTTCGTTCTGGTGCAGTGTGGTGTACAATGACAGGCGGGTGTGGGTGTGAGTACCGACGGATGACAGGCAGCAGAATGCGACAGGATGCGGGAAACTGGTCAGATACACGGTACAAGGAACGAACCGAATGCACCCAGCAGAGGATGACAGGCTTCTTACAAGTATTGTTACAGGTGTGCTGTGCAAGACAGTACGCTTTAGCCTCTACTGACCCCCTTCAATCAAGATTCACTGCGTAGAGTGTGGAGACACGCGTGTCTCCAGTGAAGCCGAAGGTGGCGGTGCGTACAGGAGGTCGCGAGAAGTCCGAGGGGAGGCCGAGGAGAGGTTGTCGGATGTTGGGGAGGTGGTGGTGGAAGGAGAAGAAGGACGGGTTTAGGAACTGGTTGGAGGCTCGGCAGACAAAACGACGCGCATAGGCGCGGGTGGCGTGCCGTTGTTTGGGCTTCTTTGGCGCCTCTGCTGAGTCAGCACCGACAGCTGTTCCGCTATGTGCGCGACTCTTTCCACGGAAAGCGCCTACGGAAGCCTGGAGTCGGTGACCTGGCTACGGGAGGTCCTGTGCCTCCTATTATTGCCTCCGTTCGGCGACTTTGAGATCCGACGTGATCTGTACAGCGTCCAACTCTAAAGCGACGCTCAGGAACCTCGAGATTCCGGCATGTCGGAGGCCGGAATATACGGGGAAGCTACGTCGTCGTGCGGATATGGTGTAATTGTCGAGACTGCCCAATAATGCTAAGTCGTAGTAGAATACACTGGTATACAGTAACGTGCAAGCAAGGGAATCCACCGCGTCAAAGCCGACAATCCTGTAATTATAGCTTGGCGTTCTTCGGCAATGCCTTGATCGCCTGACGTACACCCAAGTCGCCCAAGACGTCTTCCGCTGTTCATGACAAGCGCATTCTCAGCGTCAGTCGTCCACATCGATGAACTGAAGGAGGAAATAGATCGCTTACCTCCACCAAGTACCGCGTCGAACGGCACGGTTCTGTGGTACTATACAGCAATCGTGGAACATGAGCGCTTACATAACGGTGATAGAAGCGCAAGAGACGTACGTGCTCGATGAGCTTGCCCATACCCGTCTTCGTAATACCACGACCGCCAAACACCTGCACGGCGTCCCGGGCGACTTCCTGCGAAGAGCGCGTGATGTACATCTTCAGGAGTGCGATCGGTCTGTTCGGGTCGTAACGCGTCCGTGTCGGCGTCAGCAATCGTCTTCCTTCAGGCCCCCCAAAGAAAGCGCCCGGCACTCACCCCGCGAGCAGCTGCGCCTGCTGCTTGTAGTCCATGTGCTGCATCTGGAACGTGATGCTCTCGAGCCAGTGTTGCGCGGCCTCGCTCTTCGCAATCATGTTCGCGAGTTTGGCGCGGATGACCGGCTGCGCGTGCAACGGCTTCCCGAACGCCTTGCGCTGGTTCACCCACTTGAGGCATTCCTCGACGATGAGCCGCATGTTCCGCGAGGCCCCGCAGCACATCGCCCAGCGCTCGTGGTTGAAGTTCGAGAGGATGACGAAGATGCCTCCGCCTTCCGGCCCGAGTGTATTCTCCACAGGCACCTTGATGTTCTCGAACGTGATGTACGCTGTGCCGGCCGTGGACGAGTAAGAGGTCTTGATGGCCTTGGTCTCGACGCCGTCCTGGCGCTCGACAAGGATGACAGTGAGGCCCTTGTCGGTTTTGCAGCCGACGGTGAAGTAGTCGGAGAAGGTACCGTTCGTAATCCACTTCTTCGTACCGTTGATGATCCAGTGCTTGCCATCGGGAGTCTTCTTCGCTGTCGTCTTGAGGCCGGCTACGTCGGAACCAGCAAAGGCCTCTGTGATGGCGAGCGAGATGAACTTCCGACCAGAGAGGACCTCGTCAACAATGCGGTCGCGGAGTTCCGGACGCCCGAAGTGAATGACAGGAGGGAGGCCGATAGTGGCACCGGAGTTCTGGCCATCACGGTAACCACGCATTCCATGCCGGACGAGCTCCTGCATAAGTATGAGCTCGTGGAAGCGATCGAACTGTCGTAGCGCAAGTGTTAGCGCGGAGATCTGCATGTACACAAGAAAGGAGGTTGCGTACTTCCCCGGGCTTGATGAGACCACCAAGCAGTGTACGGCCCTCCAAGTGCTTGCCAGGACCCATATTCATAGCAAGGATACCATTTTCACTGTAACAACGTCAGTGAGGCGGGGTCACACGCCGACGAACTTGGACTTACGCCATCTGGTTGATAACACTGCTACTGGGCCGCTTTCCATCCTCTTCTCTAGCCTGTCACTAATATCAGAAAACACCACTCAATGTTTGACAATAAAGCTACTCACAAGCGCATCAGGGGTGATGACCTCATCATTGAACTTGCGGATAGCGTGCAAGAACTTCCTGTGACTCTAGATCTCCGGCGTCAGCGTCTCCAGCGTCTTCTCAGCACTTGCCGAGACCGACCTCGGTATAGTACGGGCTGTGGTACTCCTTCAAAAGGCCAAGGGGCTCGGCGTAGGGGATCTTGCTGAGCTCGCCAGGTATCTGGCTGTAAATGACGCTCTTCTCGCCTTGGATGACGCCAATCTGCAGACGCTTGTACTGGGGACGTTCCAGGACCTCGTGACGGTGCAGGCCGTAGAATGCCTCCGTTGCATCCTGTCCAGCTGCTCGAGCACGCGGTCAGCGACGGTACACCTGCTTGCATTTGGAGGACGCACCGATGTCTGCCTCTTGGAAGACGGAGATACCACCAGGATGGAGACCTTGGAACTTGGTCACATCGTAGACCTTCGCGTCGACGATGATCCACTGCGAGGTACAGTGAGTACGATGTCCGTGAATCTTTCTGAGTTAAGTGCACTCACGAGGTCATCGGGCTTATTATGCTATTTCGAGAGTGACGAATGCTTAGCGAGAAACACGTTGGGCTACAGCTGGACCATGGCACGTACCTTCGCGACATCCTCGCGAGAGAACGTCTTGAGCTCCTTCGACATCTTGGCCGGCGACCAGGCTATACAGGAAACAGAACAGGCAGCTACAGCACCGGACGAAAGTGCGGGGAAAAGGGGACGAATGAGAGGAAAGGGATAACGCAGGGGACGAGGGCTTTTGTCGGCGCGGGGCAGGTTCAGTGCATGTGTTTCCGCTTTTCTGATCGCCGGATCAGGTCCCAGACAGACGCCCGCAGACCCGAGGCTGTGACCGCGTCTCTCCCGTGACCGGTCTCCTTTCCCCGGCGTACCGGCCCGGGATAGGGCGCTCAGGCGCCCAGCCAATCCCATGCCGGACATTCGTCTGAGTCGGTCTCGTTCTAAGAGCTTCAAACCCAAATGCAATTATACTGTCCACGGAACCCAGGTATGTAGTATCACTCTTCTTCTGAACACACACAATCCTCATCGTAGAATAGTGAGGGGCCATCGATAATAGGTTCTGGTTCATTTCCGCCTCCGCCCCCATCCAACTCTTGTTTACCATGGCTTCCCGAATTTGCACCGGTATGTTCTGTGACGTGATCAAGATTTCCGCAGGCCTCTGAAGGCTTGCAGCAAGTTGCATTCTGCTAAATGTAGCTAAAGTGGTGAACAACGTAATAAGTATGTCACATACCTCTTTAAGGTTTGGAACGCATTCATACTGATCTTCCGTGGACTTCACTAAGAACTGGCGTTCCGAGTCTCCTCTTGAAGCCGCTGGTGACCGTCGCGGAGGTGAACAACTTCCGCACTCCTCGTTGACCTCGGCCGAAATTGCAGACACTATCTCCGTTTCCTCTATCCCCGGGTCGGCGCCAGGATACAACAGCGGAGATCGTTCACTGAGTCCGCAGGAACGGTAGTTTGCAGAATATTCAGGACCTGAAGGACTTGAGATGACGGTGCTAGAGATGATGCTAGATCGACCATTAGTGAAATCGTCGTCGCACGACCCTACGAGTGTTTGCGAAGTTGGTAGGTCCCACGGAATGGGGAGACGTTCGGACACCGTGAAACCAACACCTCTTCGACCGCATGCGCCCAACATAGCCAGTGTATCTTCAATATCGGGAGTCGGCTCATCTGGGGAGAGAGACAGGCCAAGAACTCGACCGAGTTCATTCCAAGGGTCAGCGTCTTCGAATAGATTGCCTAAGACATCTTCGAGGCAGATTGTATCCCACCGGTCTTCGTCATTAGGAGATCGAGGTGTGTCTTGAGACATGTAGTCCTGAGAATCACCCAGAAACGAATAGATAGAGCCCCCACAAGAAGTCTCGCGCACGTCGGGTGTGCCTTCGTCGGGAAACGTACGGTCTTCTGTATCGCCAGGTTCTGTAGGGTTAGAAGACAAGGAGAAGCTGGCCTGCGAGATATCGTAAGAGTTCTGTGGGCGAGTTGCGATTCTAGACCAGGAATAGCCAGAAATGTCCGATGGAGGTAAAGGTGATGGATCTAGGGGCTCCGGAACGTGGTCAGGGCTGGGCATGTCAGAGATGAACTGGGCCGCAGCTAGGGGAACAGGCAGGTCAAGATGTGAGGGACTAGACATGAAGAACGAGCGAGTGATTCCATGTGGCGACGAAGTACGAGATAGCGTGGCGAAAATAGGAAGGCTCATGAGACTGCTAGAGCGAGCCCTGAGCGGTACCATGGACGGGGATGACGAGTCCCCAGACGGGGAGGTAGGCAGGCACCTGTCCGCTAACAGAGCGTAGAACGGAACACGAGCGGGTTCATATTCAGGCTCAACGCCGGACCAGTACTCAGCGTAGCCAGAGTCATCAGCAACCGGTGGGGGAGTGCTATCGAGGCACATCGGGACAAAGACAGAATCAACACCTTTGAATGGCTTCGACGAATGTTCTGATGAGGATACAGCTATGCATATCAACGATCCAGTTGGCGAGCGAAGAGACTGTCGAAAGCCGCCCTGTTTCATGCGAGGAGACGATGCGAAGGTGGGTGGGGAGGAACGGTGCATTGCGGGCATCTGTGATGAAACCTAGGGACCAAACACGCATTCTCACCCTGGCAAACGATTTCATGAGGAAAAGTGAGCTGACCTTGTCATGAGCATCCTGCTCACGAACGCGTCTGGGGGGTGTGCGAGGTTCGTCCTGTGGACTACTGCACGGCGGTGTCCGCGTCTTCGTGGTTCGGGAAAGCCCCAGTAAGTCCGGCATCTCGAGTATCTTTTGAACTTGAGCGCGCCGCATAGCAGCTGAAGAGCAATCTATGGCTCGGCACAACAATAGAATGGAGAGGTACGTACGATCATCCGCATCGAGGACAGCCAATATCCTCGAGCGGCCGGAAGCCGACTTTGCCGGAGACGATCGACGACGGAATTCTGGGCTTGTTAGCGGTGACCGCAACCCCGACCAGTTCCCTTCCTGCGCATACCCGCGCCCCTCCGCCGACCCACCCTGCGTCCGCCTTGCATGCGCGAGTGATATTTCTGGCGGCCCCGGTCGAAGCTCTCGCGCCAAGCTTGTCTTCGGGGCTCCGCTTTTGCTTAAGCCTGCCCGGAGGACCTCGAAGCGTTTCTTGCCAAAGTGCGATCGCTGCACCTTCCCCTCTGCGTCCCTGACTCGCGCGCGAGCCGCGTTCCTGTTTGCATATGTGCACCATCGGTGGAGGAGCGGCGAGTATACAACATAGGATAGGGTGCATGAGATGGGCGATGCGGCTCGTCCAGGCAGGTTCGCGAGGCGAGGGACAGGCGTACCTCTTCCCTCCCATGTAGTTCGCTCCCGGCATTCTGCACGCAAACGGTTACGGAAAGGTCGGTGATCTGCTGTTTCTGTAGGCCGCCCGTACGCGTCGAGGACGAAGGTAGCGAGGCTTTTCGGCAAGCGGGTGATGGTGGCAAGAAGCAAAGATGTGGAGACGGAGGAACGCATAGAACGTCGCGTGCCACACGTGTGCGGGGCACCTGTCAGGCTGTCCATTGGCGTTCTCATACTTGTACCCCACTTCCGCCTTGTTCCAGCTTGGTTGTCCTCGCACCACGTATACTATACTGCTGTTGCTGGTGACTGCTTCATGACCGTCTACGCCCTACCCCCAGTGATGACGATGGAGAACGAGCTAGCCGAGGCCGACATCGGCCTCACGGACCTCTCGATACCCCAGTCGCCGACGCCCAACTTCCCTGCGCGGCCACTTGCGCGCAGTTCGAGCGGTGCCGTAACGCAAGCTCCAATAGGACTTGGGATCTCTTCTGGCTTGGGTATGATCGCCGGGCAGCTCAAGTCGTCGTCTTCGCCGACACTCGCCAACAGGCCGCTACCGGACACGGACAGTAGCCCAAACCCATTGGCTCGCAGACGGATGTCGCGGTCGAAGACCCTGCCAAGGATACCAAGAGCAGCGCATAGGACGCAGCTCAGCTTGGACGGGCTCTCTATGGGCACAGAGAAGATTGCAAAGCTGAGACGATGGATCATGAGCCTGATAACGGGTTTGTGTCCTCCTCATGAATGCTGGGTGTATGGACTGAAGGTTAATCATGCGGAACTGCAGTGAACTTCGACCTCGAAGTAGGCCCCAAGATTACGAGCATATACCCGCCACTGCGGTTGACGCATGCAGAAGCCCAGAATATGTTAGTAGGCTGATTCTTCTGCGACATATTATCAACTGAGCTTTCCTCCCCGATAGTGCCTTCTCGTCATTCCCGGATTCTTCGCAGTTCGAAGAGGGTTCACAGACGCACTCTTTCCGAATTCGATCGCGGGGGCTTGTGGAAGGAGAGAACTGGGACGTCGATGCTGTCCGGCCGACGACAGTGGATGGCTTCATATACGGTTTCTCATGCTTCACGCGGACGAAAGATGCTTTGTCCAAGCGTGGATATCAGCAGGTCAGCCCAGCGCATCGGTCACTTAGCCCTAGCTCAACCGGCATACAGACGTCAATAGTGATTTTGTCACATCTTGCATACCCCTCGTTGTTTGATACCCTAGTCTGTAAACTTGCGCCGTCTTTCATGAGCCATGGCGGGCCCATGCTGGAAGCGGCGTGTCATAATATCGCTAATTGGTGTGTGAACATCCGCCTTACTGTACCCTTTTACACGGTAAACCTGATGCAGATGGAAAAGAAGGCCAGACCCGATACCGGGGACTGCTCTTGAATTTGGATTCCTTGGGGCCGTACTCCATGTGGAACTGCCGCAGGCTATTGAGACACAGCAGGCTATGTCTGCCCTGGCGCCCGGTCGCACCAGAGAGACTGATATTCAAGTGAGTGGAGTGCCTTACATATCATTAGGGTCTCACATGAATGATTGCTGCAGATATTGGCCTCGATATGCCCTCCGGATCCTCCCATAATTGGTCTCTTCGAGGCGGTTGTCTCCAACCTGTGGTCAATATGGGAATGCGTTGTCCTAAGCGAACCTATCCTAGTTTTTGGGCCTTCGCCCTCCATGAGTAGCAGGGCAGTCTGGTGGCTCCGGGATCTTCTGCGCCCGGTAAGTCCAGCTTTACTTGGGTTCTACTTCGATGGGAAGTTAAGTTACACTTTGGGCCACGCAGATACCCCTCTCTGGAGACTTTCGACCCTTTTTCACTATACACGACGCCGACCACACAGCTTTAGTCAACCCACGACCACCACAAGCCGGCCTTCTGGTTGGCGTTACCAACCCGTTCTTTGACAAGGCGTGTAGACATTGGCCAAACGTGCTAAGTCTTGGTAGACAGCCCACGTGAGCCTATATGCGCTCCGCGCTAACTAATAGATCGAGCCAATAACTTTGCTTCTCCTCGCAGTACACAAGAGAAGAAGAATGGCTCGCATGGTCCTCTTGTGGTCGGTCCTCCGCCTGGATGGAGGTCAACGCACAGGCGCTATACATCCCGAGATCGCACTTTGCTTAAGCAGCTGGAGACCGCTTGTCGAGGTTCGGAACAAGCCAGTGCGTCTTGTCTTCGTCGGTCAATTACAGAGAGCCAACTCATTTCTGTTCCATATTACTCCAGAGCGGGAAGCGTCTGAGGCGCTCCGCCAGCACCTCACATCCCGCACGAACGCATTGCTCGTCCCCCTCCAGCGTTATCTCCAAACGCTCATCCCCACCCCGAGCGAATCGCGCTCGAATCTCTCCGTTCCTGCAAGACTCAAGGCGTTCCAAGACGCTGCGTTCTTCGCGTCGTTGAAGGCCCACGGCTCACCATTGCCATTCAAGAGCAGCTCCAAGCAGCGAGAATTCTATGAGCGATGGTTGCGGACTCCTGCGTTTGGTCTCTGGCTCGCGAGGCAAGAAGAGGTCGTACAGGGCGTATTGAATGGGATGATGTAACGCCGTTTTGAATGTATACTATCATCGGACGATACCCAGTCCTGTTGCATACGGATCTTCACTTGACATCTCGGAGACCAAACTTTTTAGACAGTGCCCTTACGGGCTGCGTGAAGTCATATTAGACGAACGGCGCATGAGGAACCATCATGTGAACATTAGTAGCATGTAGCGTTAGCGTGTAACCAACGTCGTTCCTCTATAGATGAACTTCTATCGCCTGCCCAGCGCGACCCTCCCCGACCCCCTCGAGCTTGCTGCGCTGGCCGTCCCGGGCACCCTCCAGCCCAGCCATTGAATGACGACGTTCTTCGCAAAGAGCTCGCCAAAGCCCAGCATAACTCCGTTGACGAATGGGAGCAGCACGTTGATCGCGACGCTCGACAGCAGCGCGAGCGCGCGCGTCTTCGGGCTCAGCGACGAGTCGAACACCGACAGCGTCGCCGTTCGCGTCTCCTCGTGGTGATGAGGGTGGTGGTGTCCGTGTCCATGCTCGTGGGCGTGTGCGTGCGCGGACGCGTGGTGATGACCGAGCGCGTTCGCTGGCGGGAGGTTGCGCGGTATAGACGAGATGGGTGAGTGCGGGTCGGACGGGAAGGACATGGACGGGAAGGAGGAGTTTATGGAGGAGGTCATGGAGTCCCACTTGTCCTGCTTCGACTCCGTCTCCGACACGGGATGCGAAGCTGACCGGTCGTGCTCGTGTTGGTGCTCTGGCGGGGTCGACGTGGACGTACCGGCTTCGCCTGGCAACGCGGACTATTGGGGCAGAGAACGCGCACCGCGAGCGTGCATCAACACCCGGCACGTTTCATGCTGACGACTATGACGCACCTCAATATACTCTTTTGAATGCCGGCCCTGGCCCTCGCCGCTCACCAGATCCCTCACGTCTGCCGGGCTGGGCGAGTCCGAGCGACCAGCAACCGAAGCCGTGGCGCTGCCCGCCGTGAGCTTCTCCCACCCGCTGGTGCTATGCGTGGACAGGCTCAGGTCGCTCTGTCGCAGCCTGCCCTCCTTGCGCTCCTTCTCGCGGATGGCCTCCCACTCTGCGCGCGTTTGCTCGGCCTTCTGGCGCTGCTCTGCCGACCGCCTGCGCCATTCCGCGACATGCGCCTCGTATTCATCCTTCCAAACGTCATCGGCTGACTCGGGCTCAACGGTGATGTCTGCCTGCGCTTGGACTGCGGGTGCAGAGATGTTAGCCGGCTGTGAGACAGTCTCTGGAGCCGGGTCGGGGCCAACAGACTGGCGGGGCAATGGGGCAGGAGAGAAGGCGGTAGAAAGTGCGGACTGTATGTCTCTACAACTTCAGTGGTATGTCCCCGCCAAGATAGATATTAAGCAATACCTGAAGGAGGTCCTCCTCCTCGCTGTTTAGATGTTCAGACATGGTGGTCGGGTGGGTGAGAGCACCGGAAGGGAGACCGACGCGCACGGGACGGCGCCTCGTCGCCGAGCTATCTCGACATCCGAGCTACCCTGAGCGCTTGAACTGTTTGGACAGGCAAAAAGCGTCACCTGAGCGATTCGAACACTCGCGGGCAAAGCCCAACCGCTAGCAGCTACGAATAGCAGGCGATCCCGTTAACCACTCCGGCAAAGTGACTGAGCTTTGAGCTCTTGCCAACATATTGTATTGTCGTCTATGCTACAGTGACCGCATAAAATAGCGCACCACGTGCGATAAGCGCCCGAAGGAGGCGACAGAATTGCGGCTCTCCTGCGTTACCGAGGCCACAGGGTGGCACAAGAATTGGGAGATGGGTAGATAGAAAGCTGAAGGTCGTAGATATGTAGGGTGGTAGTATCAGCATGATTGCTTGGGGAGGTATAGTGATAGGAAGTGCGCAGAGCCTGTTTTTGGGGGCAAAATGAGGGCAGACCTATGGAATCATACCATTGCATCGGGCTAGGGCGGAATTGACATATAATACACTAGGAATGGTAGGCTACATATCACATGAGTATAATGGTCTTCCGCTAATAAGCACGATAGGGAGAGCCGTGGTATTCAGACGCTCAGAATGTGCTTCAAGTACCCTGATGACAGAGTTGCATATCGCTCAGCCACATCACAACGTGCTACCATCAATATCACTGTATGTGAAGTACGTAGAAACCTCTATGCATATCTGCTAAATAGATCT
>NW_006766886.1:546906-640515 GCF_000275845.1 Dichomitus squalens LYAD-421 SS1
ACATATCACATGAGTATAATGGTCTTCCGCTAATAAGCACGATAGGGAGAGCCGTGGTATTCAGACGCTCAGAATGTGCTTCAAGTACCCTGATGACAGAGTTGCATATCGCTCAGCCACATCACAACGTGCTACCATCAATATCACTGTATGTGAAGTACGTAGAAACCTCTATGCATATCTGCTAAATAGATCTCTCCTTACTCAAGTCTGTTTGCAATGTGAGGGAAGGTTCCAATCGCTCATTTTAGTGCTGATTGTATTGTTGGGTTCCTACCCTTCTCGGTCAGTGCCATGTTGACCCAAGCTTATAGATGCCTATGCATTTTGTACAGGGGTATGTATTGTGTATGATCGCGAAATTCTGTCTCAACTGAATGGAAGGTCATTTTTCTGCTATTTTACTATGATATTCCTCCAAAAAACAGACTCTGCGCACTTCCTATCGCTATACCTCCCCAAGCAATCACGCTGATACTACCACCCTACATATCTACGACCTTCAGCTTTCTATCTACCCATCTCCCAATTCTTGTGCCACCCTGTGGCCTCGGTAACGCAGGAGAGCCGCAATTCTGTCGCCTCCTTCGGGCGCTTATCGCACGTGGTGCGCTATTTTATGCGGTCACTGTAAGTCAACGAGTACTTAGGACATGCCAGTCTCATGAAGATGTCAACGCGTTGCATTGTATGGAACTTTGAGGGTCTATGTTATGGCGCAGGAAGCTCCATCCCAGATATGAAATCTACAAGGTCGAAGGGACTGCCAACTCATGACCAGATACATTAGTTGAACGTGAGTAGCGGCTTCAAAACAATTATGTACAGGCCGCGATCATACAGGTTCACCAGTCTGTCACATCTCTTGGTCTTTCTTCATCGATTGTTATGGGGAATATGAGACAAGAGGTCGTCACAGAGCGGAGAGGACAGAGTAGTTGTAGGAGGAAACCGACATCGTAGACACAACCATGATTCAGTACCTCCATGAGAATGGATCCGAACTACCGCAAAGAGAGCAGGAAGACCGTGCCATATAAGGCATGCGGTAAGACGATCCGATCGGTGGGGAGAATCGCGGAGGCTTCGTGCTTGCATTCGCAGAGGTCAATTCGATTTAGCAATGCGAGTGCAGTAATCGCGTCGACTTGAGGATCTTCGGACGCCAGCTTGACAAGCACGGCATTATATGTATTGCATTTGTCCACGTTCCACTGACATATATAGTGATGACACGCTGACGTTGACTGTACAATTCATTGTCTAGTTGAAGCATCGGTCAAGACAAGGGCGGAAGCAGATGCCCCGCGCGTTGGTCGATGAATACCAAATTCAGAGATGGACAAAAGGATTACACCTGTGGTATTCCAATATGCGTCATTGCCTCGATGTCTGGCTTTCGTGACGATCGGGCGGCGTAAGCACGTCTTACTCTGTGACCGGAAGCGAAGGTGATGACGATGGTCGGGGCACAGCCAAGCGACTAGCGAGCACCAGACATGGCTCCGGCCACGACAGAGTTTCCCCTAGGATCACATGGACGCTGCGACCACGTAAACATATAGGGTGGGCTGAATGTGGGTGCACGGTCAGGCAGCGCAGATGTGGTGCGAAGGTGAGTCGATGGGCGGCGCAGGGGGTTCTAGCGTGGGGTCGCCATCGGGCGCAGGTAAATCCGTCGCGTCACGCACCCGCTCTTCACCCAACCGTCACCGCCAGCTCTTCCTACTATGGCCCTTCCCTTACCTTAACCGTCAGCACGCGTAACCACTCCAGTCTTGTTGACGACATCCATGACCGCATTGCGGCACCCGCGAGGCCTATATAAACCTCAGGATCGCTGCTCACCTCACTCAGACATACACACACTCCCCACAACCAATCATACCAACTCTTCTCTCCACAATGCCCGGATACCAGGTCAGAGCTTGTCGCTTTCCGCGTGCATCTCTGTGACACTGACCACCTGTGCAGAAAGGCGACCAGGTTGAATACCGCCCCATCGGTGGCGCTGAGGAGAACGTTGCCCACTCGACCGGTGTCGTCGAGGACGTCTTCGAAAATGAGGACGGCGTAAGTTTTGTTTATGATTTGTCATGGCTCGAGTCCTGACATCTGACGCCTGCGCGTGTTTGCAGCAGACCCGTTATGCAATCAAGAATGACAACACGGGCAAGTCCACCAACTACCAAGTGAGTTCCTGTGTCGATATCTCCGCCATTTTTATACTCACAAACTCGTAGGAGATGAACATTGTTCGCAAGATCTGAAGGAGTGGAACTGCAATCAGCATCGTAGCCGTGTACCATTATCATGTAGCTTACCGTCAGAATGTAGTCGCCCTTGAATCATGGAACCCTCGTTTTTCGTGCCATGGTTGGCTTCATATGCGATAGTGA
Source organism: Dichomitus squalens LYAD-421 SS1 (assembly GCF_000275845.1). Taxonomy (NCBI): domain Eukaryota; kingdom Fungi; phylum Basidiomycota; class Agaricomycetes; order Polyporales; family Polyporaceae; genus Dichomitus; species Dichomitus squalens. The sequence continues at coordinate 549,306 of NW_006766886.1, forward strand.
GGTCGTTCACGCAATGGCTGATACAGCCAAGACGTCTTCAACTGGCAGTCTCTTTTGGAGAGAAGCGTGCACAAAGTGGGTGTGTGATGTGAGCAGACGTCACCCCACCTCAACTTCACCTATGCACCCGTAGGTCATCGTTGCACAGCAGTTCGTAGAGGGGAGATCGATTGAGCAATCACCCCCATGACGCTGACTTGCTTCCACAGCCTCAATTTCTTTGCATCGCACCGGAAGCGTACAGTATAATCGTGATAGACACGAAGGTATAGCAGCAGCATTGCTTCATATCCGAGCTTCCTTCTGCTTGCGAGCGAATGCTTCTCGGCATTGATAATGCGTCACCTCACCGCTGCCGGCAACGTCGTTAGCGGCGACAACATAACAGGGTGAGAGACGATGTCACTCACTGAGGCGCATGGACGGCAATGACGCTGCCACCTAGACGTTTATGGCACTGTGGACAACTATGCCGGGACGGTCAGAAAGGGTACCGAGCAAGGGAGTCGTGGGCACTCACATCCTACTCTCCGTGATCCTCACACGCTTCGACTGCAGCGCTATGAGTCTCCGCGCAACCTGCTCTTGGCGTGCCTTGGCGACGTTGCGCACGACGCGCGTGTCAAACAGCGGCTCCCGCAGCGCCTCGAGCAGGAACGCGCCCACGTCCTGCGCCGTCACCAGCGGCGGGAGGAGCTGCAGCGTCGCGACGGGGTCCAGGCGCGGGCTGTGCCGGCTGATGAGCTCGAGCGCGGGCGGGAGGAGGCTCGCTGCGGGCGGCGCGGCGGGGCCCGGGAGGAGGTAGATGCGGAGGAGGGTGAGGAAGACGGCGGCGGTGGGCGAGCCGGCGCCGGGCTGGTACACGCGCTTGCAGTACTCCTCCGCCTTGGGGAAGTCTTGCAGGCGGTAGACGTAGACTTCGAGGGCGCTGTCGTGGCGGCCGAGCCGGCCGAGGAGGAGGGCCTTGGCCTCGAAGAGGTCTGTGGGAGGTGTGAGCGCGGGGGCCTTGTCGGGATGGAACGAGTGTATACGTACCTTCGGAAGGGAGCATGGCGAACAGGCGGTCGGCTGAGTAGTGGTCGGTGGTGTCAATGAACTTCAGGAGCCTCTCGTACACCGATTTGCGCGCGCCGTCGTCCCCCCGACTCTTCGCGGCCATGGTCATGCGGAGGTACAGCTCGGCGAGACGATCGTGGAACTCCTGCGATGTCTCTCCGCGTTCGGATATGAGGAACTCGATGTACCGAGCACAGATGGCCGGATCCAGGCGCTCGAGGAAGTCTGCTGTGGGTCCTTTCGGTAGCTCGACCTCCTCGGAGGTGAAGATCTATACGACGGTCAGCTGACTTCGCATACGTCGCACAGTCCTGGACGGACCTCGAAGGCGATGTCACGATCCTGCTCGAACGCCCATCTCGAGTGCTCGAATATCAGATCTATATGCTCCGGACCAAGGCGCTGTAGGTAGTTGACGGTGGGCATGAGTATATCACGCGGGTCCGACTCCTTCTCGCTCAGTCTACGTTGGTGCGTCAGCTACCGAAACATACGGACCAACAAGTGGCTGCTCACTGTCGGAGGAGATCAAGTGCCTTGCCATGCATCTTCCTGCCGTTGTACAACGAGATCATCTCTTGGTATTTCTGTGTGATGTATGGTGGTAAGCAACTTCCCATGTGTGCATTGCGGAGCCGGAAGTCACCTCACGTTCACGGAGGAGCTCCTCGACCTCCGACACCTCACACCAGCCGACACGACAGAGCGGTCCGAGCAACCCTGGACGAACGAGCAAATACGACTTGAAAAGCGCCGTGTCGACTATCTGCGCAAACCGCACGAGTTCTTCTGGAGTGAGCGCAGACAACGGGGCGTTGGGGAGGTTAAGCAGGTCCTCGACGGACGTCGTAGATAAGTGTGGCATCTCGTGCGACTGAGTCGGGGTGATGTGGAACGCAGACAGTGCGCCCGCGATCTTGGGCCGGCGGTCGGAGAGGTAACGCATGAGCGTCTCAATCGAGCGGTGGAAGTTGTCTGGCAATCTTTAGTGAGCATTGTTAACGCTTCTGGAGTTGCAGTCTGAACGCGCGTACCGGGTCTGGGTGGGCGACGTACGCTTCGTATTGAAGCTGCGTCGTCGTCCTTCGCCGCAGAAACGAGCCCTTCCAATCCGGTCTTGAGCACACCCCGAATCGAGCCTTGGGGAGTCGGAGCCCGCGGTGGAGAGCCTACGCTGGACGAAGCCCCTTCCTGGTCCGGCTTCTGAGGATCCTCGGCTTTCGCTGCTGGTTCTGGCGGAGATGCGAACTGATCCCGCTTCTTCGGCTTCGGCCCGCCGTACAGAGGTATCCACTCATCCTGAGGCACCGAGAGCCGTCCTGCGATGCTCTCTGGATATAACGCGACTACTTTTGCAGGGTTGACATCGAGCTCGAGGAAGGCGTCGATGGCCTGGTCGTACTTCGCACTCCGGAAGTAGTCCACGGCTTGGAGGGCACGAATTTGCTTGTGTCTTTGTTCCTGATCCCTCGTACTGAGTGAACAGTCGTACAATAAAAGATGCTAATCAGATTCACCTTGTCGGCGACGAGAGCAGAGTCGAGTGATTCTAGAAGCGAGAGGGCATCTGCGTACGCTCCTGCGTCCACGAGCTCGTCGACTTGCTGGTTCCACGGCTTCATGCGGAAGCACCATATCGCGCTGCCGCTGTTGGTTGCTGCCGTCCGGTCGAGGGGCGTACTGACGACAAAGAGAGGAGCCTTCGCGGATGGCGAAGGGGTCAATAGGCGGATCGTATGTGTGGCCACCGTAGCGAATGCGGTGAGAGGACCAGGGGGGAAGGGTATCGTCTGGACCGGAGAGAGGGATATAGATGATCGGATCTCAATTACTGGGGTTGCGATGAACGTAGACGCCCCCGGGACGCTGTCCAGTTGAGACGCAGGCACCGTGCCCGGGGGGAGTATTGCGAAGACGTAGGGTTTGACGAGGGCTGTGATCTCATATGTTCATAACGACCGGATGGTACCTGCTGAGGCCACGCACCTATCTCGTCTGGTGGTGCTGGCCAATCGATTGACTCGTTCCTTAGAGGCTTACCGTCAGCTCCCACCAAAAACCCATTATCTTGCGCATGTCAGGGGGTGATACTGCAATCGTGACGAAATGAGCACTCACTGTCCTTCGCAATCAATGCTTCGACATCATTCACGCCTGTCACATTAGGTTTTGCCTTCGCCCCCAAGCCTAGGGTCATATAGCCACCGAGTCCGGAGAGCGCGCCCATGCCCATAGTGCTAATGCCGCTCCCTGAGGTGACAGGGGGAATAGGGGTAGTGACATCGACGGTGACGGACGTCTTTAGCGAGGTAATGCAGTAATCTGTCGGCGTGTGTCCCCAGCACAACGTCTCCCCATTGACAAAGGCGATTGCCCTCGGGGAGTGCGCCAAGGCGGTTATTTCCTACGCCCTTTCAATGGTCTATCTAGGAATAAGACGGTATAGACGCACTTGAGGTTCCTGAGGCTCGCCATCTCTCCATGAATAGAGCACGATCTTTCGCTTGCATCCAACGGCGAGCTTCGTCACCAGGGCCGGTACGCCCTTGCCCTTCCCCGGGATGCCAGGACTCGAAGGAATGATGACATCGCCATCCAGGTACTCAACTCCGGTGCGTAGCGCAAAGCAAAGGGCACCTTTGGTCTTGACGAGGGGCGTTGGAGGGGAAAAGACAGGGGAAGGGAAGAGAGTGAGCTGTGCCTCTGCGCGGTAACGCGTCCGATCAAGTTGTGCTCTTGGGCTGCCCGAGATGAGGTCTTACCGGATAGAACGAGCAGGGAATTCACGTCCTTGATATATGCTAGCTGATCGATGCTCCTTCTGCACAGCGACTTCCTAGTGTCCACGAGCTCCACAAGGGAGTCTGGGTCCACGGTTTAGCGTATGCAGACTCCCGCAAGGACAGTCCTAGTAGATACCTGAGGTCTCCTCAAAGGAGTACACGTGTAGGTTCCCAGTAGACGTTCCAATGTATAGTCTGTCGGCTGAGAGCGCCGTCAGGTAGAGTTTACACGTGAAACATGGCATGGATATGCACCGTGGACGGTCAGAGACTCGGCGCGCTCCTTGAAACCATCCAGGACCACTTCAGGAGCGTTGAAAGGACCACCCATTGCCTAGGCGAGCGCGTCGGTCAAAGTAACATTCAGCAGCACCAGAACTAGGTGAGAGGAAAGGCAAGGCTGATCCGGAATGTTGAGGTACGTACGATGCAGGGCCCAAGCTGCGTGCCCGAAACTCTCGGAGTCCGTACAACGCGGTCCGGCTGGTGCGACGTCACTCTGTTTCGTGCTGCATATGCGCGCTTCCCAATACAGCGTAGTGACAGCCAATCTCTATGCACCAGCATTAACGGCCATGGTGTGTCCATGCTCCTCAACACATTATTACAAGCTTGACAGTCGCACGATTCGTCGTGAGGGCTGAGCATCAAGAAGTATCCAAGCACGTATGCAGACCGGCGATTCGCGACGTCCCAAATCAGCGCACCGCATCTCCCATTCAGCACCCGCATTGCACATGTCAACAGCTATCGGTACAGACGCGGGATCCCATACGATGGAGATAGAACGTGAATGCTACATAAAAGATCACCTATATGGACACGACGCCAAGCAGACCCATACAGTACGCGTATGATACAGAAGCCTGCCGTCGCCCGGCGCGTAGCATAGACCTAAGCAGACACAGTACATTTTGGCCTGGCCACGCGGTCAGGGGAGACTCGTCCGTCGGGCTGGCGGAGAGCCCGAGAGCAGTTGCAATCGTAAACCAAGACAAGGTAAACACACACGCACATCCACCCAACAGAAGCGCGAACTCCATCACCCTATGCCCCGGAATCCCTCCTGACCCCAGTCCCATTCGGCCGGTACATGTACTGGTGCTGCGTTGAGCTGTGGGAAGACGTCGGTCGCTGTGCATTCGTAGCGGCAGCGGCAGCGGCGCCATACGACTGTGTCTGCGTTGGCCGAGGTCGGTAGTAATTGGTACTATTGCGTGGGTCCGCGCCTGTCGCCGGGGCAGGAGGTGTGGGACTCGGGATGATAGAGGACGAGCTTGCCATTGTGGGGAGTGGCCATGGCAAATTCGACGCAGTGGTTGGGGGAGGAGCTGCTGGAGCAGCCGCAGTTCGCGGGGGAGGCATTATGTTCGTGGACTGTGAGGGCGGACGTTGCGGCTGCATCGCCGGTGACGCGTTGATTGAGGTCGGTGTCGAGTTCATGGGGCTACGAGTTGGGGACACGGCGCTCGCTGGAGCACTGGGCGGAGGAACGTGTTGTTGTTGCTGTTGTTGAGGCGGAGGTGGCGGGGGATGCGCGGCTTCTGTATGCGCGGAATCGGGTTCTCGTCGTCGCTTCGTTCCCCGCGTTGAGCTCTCCTTTAGGCCAAGCGCGGTTGCCTTGAGCAGAATTTGATGTCTGTGACGTACCTTTTCAATATATCTTACAAGAAGCGGTGAGCTAGGGGAACTTACCTTGTTCGGCTGTTACCCCATTGCTGGATTACCCAGTCCCATTCAATCTCCCCTTTGTTCTGTCCCCCGCCCATCTCACGGCTCCGTTCCGCAAGTCTCTTCAACCTGTCGGTCTCCTCTTCTGACCACGTTCCTTGGTGACCACCAGGCGCCACGTTACCAGTTGCAGCGCTGAACGTCGAGATAGTGCCGGTATTTGTCGGGATGGCCGGCGAAGGGGTAGGCGGGCTTGCCTGCGGGGCTGGTTGCGGAGTCGGCGTCGGTACTGGCGCAGGTACTGGAGGTGGAGGTGGGGCCGCAGCTGGAGCGGGCGCTGGAGCGGAAGCTTGGACGGCGGGAGGGCTTGCGGCTGGGGCAGGCGGTGCAGAAGCAGGGTAGTACGGCGTAGCACCTTGGGGAGGAGGATAGTAGTAAGGTGCGGTAGGGTATCTTGAGCCGGGGGGTGGAGCATACACTGCTGGGTAGTACGGCTGTGGCGGCGGAGGGACAGAGGAATTCAGGGGCATGACGAAGGTTTGCGGGTTGGTGATGACGGAACCGGCAGAAGGGGCGGGACCGGCGGCGGCAGCAGCGCCTGGAGGGGGAGGGGGAGGCATGCTCGAGTAGCTTGGGTACGTTGGCGCAGGAACAGGCTGGCCGACCAATTGGCTCGGATTCGCGAGCTACGGCGGGGTGAGGACATGTTCGCGACAACAATGGGACGTGCGTACGAGATTGTCACAAACGCGTTTCGCGTCTGCAATCATTAAGAGAGGATCGACCTTCGACGAGGGGCCCAACTGGTAACACTGCGCGATGACCATCGGAGATGCTGCTTTCTGCGAGAGTAGCATACCGATTCAGGTACCCATGATGACGGAAGACATATGGCATTACGTACGACCAGTTCCTCCGCGGCATTGTAGAACTCAGAGCATAAGTTCAAGGCTCTCCATTGGAACTCGTAGAACTGCTGGTTTTGCTGCGAGATATTCGTTGGAGCAGGAGGGTACTGATAGAAGCCCGGATGTTGCGAGTTGGTGGGAGCCTTGGTCGCACTTCCGGACGAGACCCGGGGTTTGCGGTTGCGGGAGCCACGAGGACGGCCTGGCTTGCGCTTCTCGGTGGCATCGTCGTTGTTAGCGGAGGGGGCGCGCTCCTGCTGGGAGACGGCCTGCCTGTAGTCTGCAGAGGCGGTCGCAGAGGCCGCGCTTCTGAGATGAAAGGGAGAGGTCAGAGCCGGGCTCGAGGCCGAATCTAGATCGGGCAATACGCACCCCGTCGAGCTCGATTGGGTCTGAGCAGCGTTGACGCGAGGAGAAGAGTGGCTGCTGGCCGACTGGCGGGGGTGATCCGCGTCGTGGTGCTCGACCTCTTCCTCGACGACCTCCTCGTCGTCGTCCTCTTCCTCCTCTTCCTCTTCACGATGACCAGAGCCGGCGCCATTCGTCACGGGGTGCTGTTGATGGGGGGCGTAGTGGGCATACGACTGGCGGGGAGAGGTGTGAGATGTGGACACCAGAGGGGCATGAAGAGCGTGCGAGAGGGGTTGATAATATTGCGGATTGTCCATGATTTTCTGGTTGGCCTATATGATAAAAGCCCAGAGATGGGTGTAACGCTGCGAGCGGAGAGCAGCAATCGATGTCGACAACAGCAACCAAACCCCGTGGGAACGCACCCTCGACGCATTTGCCCTTGCACACGGCGTGCCTTTCATCGCCTTGTGTGGCCACAGAAAATCCATAACAAACACAAGGCCCCATCGCACGGCTTCGCTCTGTGTTCAGACAGTAGAATTGACGACGACCTCCGCATGTATTTGCTGGCAAATATTGCCCGGGCTCTCGTGTCTCCCAAATTTGTCCCGGTAGCGAAAACTCGAGGCAACACAGCCGCCGGCTCGCGAGACCAGGGCAGTGTCACACAGTCACTGCCTGCCCTCCGACGTGACAGGAGAATTCGAGGGTGTGATGTATGTCATCCGTCACACCAAATGGGACCCACTCGTCCACGATCGATCACTGTAGCGCTCTCAGACTCTCGACCGTTCGTACCGTTCCACCAGCCAACACACTAAGACGCTGACCACTATACACTTCATGTTCAACATGCTGCCTCACTACCAGTCCAAGACCTTCGATGGGTCATATGCCGACATCACCTAAGAGCATTCTTCAGGCGGCTTACGATGCCCACGACGTCTACTACCCGAATCGGGAAGAACACATGGCCCGTTAAATTGTTACAAACTGTTGTCTGATCAATAAGGAAGTGCGTATATCAGATCTAATGAAAGAGGAGGTGCCAATCGACGATGCAGAGAGACGCGGTTTCGACTGCTCGACACGGTCGACGCTTACCCCGACAGCACGCTCGAACCCAACGTTCGCGACTGCTATGAAACCCACGGCTACTGTCTGGCCTCAACCTACCTGGGAGGCGCATTAAATCGGCAGACATCGCTTCACGAGCTGCACGTCGACGAGCGCGTAGGAACAGCCACGCCTTCCAACTCAGCTCGGATGGTCCGACTATACGTCGTAATGGTTGGTACGGTTAGATCATCACTCGTCGTCGCTTCGCTCATCCCATGTCTAACATGTCTGACTCTAGCGGACATCCCGCAACTCTTCCATACCCAGGGGGCGTCAGCCGCGGCTGAGAAATCATCCAGACACCAGCCGCTGCATAACTACCAGGTGCTTGTTGGTGAGTCGTTGGTTGACGTCTGTCTCAGCCATCGTACCCTGCTGACCGACTTCTGGACTATCTTATCAGGACAACAAGCCTATCTCGCCGAAGCAAAGGCGCAACTGATGACTCCTATAGACGCAGTCCGCGCAAACTGGACGTCGCAAATCACAATCCAGTTTCGCATGGAACAGGCCCCGACATGCATGAGCGGGCTTCGCATACGGAGACTGGGCCGTTGACAACCTGGATATCGATATTTGCTAGGAGGACATGTTGGTCGTCATCAAATTCGTGGAGGAGGTACACAATTTGAAGATTCGGACCGAGAAGCAAGGTGCTGCTGCTTTTGTCAAGTATCTTAGCCGCCTATTCCAGGACTATGTCAAGGAGGACGGATTGCTAGGCCGACCGGATAAGGAACTTTGGGCCGAGGTGGACTGTAGCACCGCCCACGGGCTCGAGACTCCCTATGCCATGGTGGTGGTGGTGGTGAAATAGGCTGTCCTACGGATCGTCTCAGGATGCTTGCAAACGCATGTTTCTGTCACATGAGGTGAGTAGAACAGTCCATGTCGATTGACTAGCCACTGATGTTTGTCTTGTACCAGTACGAGTCCACCCAGAAGATGACTTGCCGTCCCGCCCTGATAATCATTGTGAAGGATTCGTACGTGAATGTATATTTGGCGTATCTCGTGGACTCCGTCGTCTGGGCGCAACTACATACCATACGCCTGGTCGACGAGGACCAGCTCGTAATCCAGCTCGCAAAGAAGTTCATGGACATCCGAAGCATGGGGCGGATGCTGCGGGAATCATATGCCATGGTCAACATCCGCTCAGCCCTCTCTCGTGCCCTTCATTTCTTCCCCAAGCCCACCCCGCCGTACGGCGTCGTCTTCACAGACTGACTTAGATGCACAGTCGGGTTCCCCCGTGCACTCTACACCTGGATAAATCAGGGAACAGACGTCTATATCCAAATCGTCGCGAAATATTCGCTGGATGCGCATGAACTGGGTCTCGCTTCGAAGATCCTTTGGAGTAGCGCGCCTTTATCAGGGTACATGATCATCATCGCGGAGACCCTGAAAGGCGTTGGCCTCGCGACATATCTACGGGCGTAGTTCCCGGATCCGTCCAAGGTTCACAGAGTGCAGAGCGACCTTGAGAGGGCCATTGCGTTGCTTCACGATTGTGGCTTCGTGTTTGGTGACCTTCACGCAGCGAACGTGATTGTCGTCATCCCGCCGCCTGGATTGCAGGAGGAAGTGCGTGGCTGCCTCATCAATTTTTACTGGGCTGGAGCCGATGGAGTCGCCAGGTTTCCTACATGGCTCGACCCGGCCATCGAGTGGCCCGCGAGGGATCTTAGATATGGACTGCTCAAGAAGCAGCATGATATCGTTATGCTGCAGACGTTGACCACGGTGAAGCCGGCCCCAGAGCCGTCAAGGTCGCATATAGTATGGACTCGGACATGGACTCCGATTGAACAGGATTCGGCGCACGAGTGAGAATGATGTCTTAAGCAGCAAAACTGTATGATACATTTGAGAAAGAGAGCGAGTAGACTGATGGGTGGCGTGTATGACTGCAAGAGTCGAGAGGCTTGGCTCGAACTATATGCGTGTCGGAGGGGTATATTGACAATTGAGTCTTTGAGCCAAGCCTCATCACGCATGTACAGCAGGCCCTGATCGCGAGAAGCACTCCGTCCGACTGAAGACAAACAGTCATTGATTGGATTGACAAGAGGCACAATAGCATGATCTCCATCGAATTCTTCCCGCAGTCAGTCGCCAACTCCCAAAGGAGGAAAGTGAAGTGTGAGCGAGGACCAGGGCCATACCTCCTCAGATGTATGTCAGATTTGCAAAATTCCGAAGTTACGTCTTACCTACCATGCTGGCCAGTACCTCGCGTCCAATATCAAGGCTCACATTTGCGAGCATGAATGCAGAGGGAGAAGGTGCGGCGGAGATCATACATTAATACTGAGATTGTTGTTCTACAAATCCTGATTATCTTATGGGGACTAGATGAGTTACATAAGCCGGATTGTGCCGTACCTTTCGGCAAATTCCCGACGGACGCGCACAGTCACAGTCTTGCTCTCGAACCGTCATCTCCGCCACAACTGTCCTTGTCTGCTGCCTCCTCCTGTCTCCCGCCACATCCGCCAACGCCTGCATTCGCGGCGTTCTTTTTGTTACAATCACGGATATCTTGCCTGTTACGCCTCTGCGCAATCGTCCACAGCCGCAGAATTCGCTCGGCACGAAAGCGCCACTGCTTCCTGCGATGTCTCAACCGGCGTTCTCGAGTCCAACGCCCGCGCCTGGCAGCCGTGCTATCGCAACGAGTGCACTCCGCCGAGCGGGCCTCATCGACCAGGATGCAAAGATGAGGGATCTATCTTCGGACAAGCCGGGTGGGCGTAAAGGTTCAACCCTCAAGCTGTCCAAGACGCGCCACCCACATAAACCTCGCGGACTCGAGGCCGTACTTGGGAGAAGTACGCCTGCGTCATCACAAACGGTAAATACTCGATGCTCCTCACCCTTTGCACACGTAGCTCCGCAAGTCGCCGTGAAGAGGACGGGCGTCGAGTTTTCGTTCCCCCCCTTGCCTGCCTAGCACGAAGCTCACGAGGTTCATCCTTTCCATGTACACTATCATCTGCACGTGTTTTGCCAATGCAAACTAGATTCCAACACGTCCCAACGACCCACGAATGAAGAAGCGCAAAAATGGGATGCCGGCGCCTGTCACGGAGAAGGTCATCGAGGTGTGGAAGGAGTGGGTCCGTAGGAGGTGGAATCCGGAAGCACGGTTCCTGAACCTCGAAGTGAGTGCCAATTCGTCGCAACGCATTGCTCCGTTCTCAATCGAATTACAGCGCATAGCGTCGGATGACTACCTGAAGCGACATCGCCTGACATCACCCACCTCCGATGCTGCGAATAGAGAGGCCCAGGTCATCTTCAAGATTGCAAGTAAGCTGCGCCCGGAGGTATGTTTTACGGTCGTTCATCCGCGGACTACGGTTCAATGTATGCTACCCGAAGATCGAGACCATTTCCCTCGCGCACAATGGCTTAACCAGTGGGCGAATGATGTCCACTATGTCACACTACCTGCCCTGGCTCAAGAATCTTTCCTTGGAGGGGAACGAGTTCAGGGGCTGGAAGGATGTCGACTACATCTCCGGGAAGAGGGGCCGGCTCGAACAACTACGCGAGCTCATCCTGGTCGGCAACCCGGTACGAGAATTGGAGTATAAGAACAACAGAGCCGCGCTCTACAAGAGGTGCGGACAACATTTCTTGAACCAGTCATCTCGAGCTCAAGGTCTCGCAGCGAGGTTGCACGAAGGTTTCCATCGCTGGAGATTCTCGACGGAGAGCCCGTGGCGCGAGTAGGGTTCGACGCGCCTACCGCATTGACCTCTGCCCCTCCACAAGCTCGCACGATGTTGTCGACATTTGCATGGAACATGGAACCATCTTTTATCGCCGGTGTTGATGGCGGTCTGGTGGTTAACTTCCTTACGCGCTTCTTCCCCTCATTCGATAACCAACGTGGAGCATTGATCGACGCATACGCGCCGAACGCTACATTCTCCTTTTCCGCCAACACCAGTATCCCACCCCGCGCTCGAATAGAGGGCATTCATGTTTCCAAAGAATTTCCCAATCAGCGCAAGCTGGAGTGGGCCCCCTGGCTGACTGGCGGCAATGGTGGCTCCCGCAATCTAGGGAGGATGAACGGTCTGCAGAAGGTCACGCAGTCGCTACACTTGGGCAGCCAGGAAGCGGTCAGGGCGATGGCTGCCCTGCCCCCAACGAGGCATGAAGTTGCCGGTTCTCCGGAGAAGTTCTGCGTCGACGCCTTCCCCGTACAACAAGGCGAGCAGACGAATCTTCTCGTGACCGTGCATGGCCAGTTCGCAGAGCGTAAGCGATAAATTTCGTTCATTCGGCTTCTCATGACTAATTGAATGCGCCCGTCTTGGTGATGTCACCTTTAGTACCATCCGAAGGTATCCGGTCCTTTGATCGCTCGTTTGTGTTGGCTCTTTCGCCGGAGGGATCACGGTACGTTGACGTTTGTGGCAGTTCCACGTTTGACCCTGACCCTTGCTCAATAGGGCAAAGCAAAGCGGCTGGGACGTCATGATCCTCTCTGACCAGCTCGTAGTGCGAGCGTACTCTAGCTACGAAGCATGGAAGCCCGGTCCGATGCGCGTCCAATTTGGCGACCTCTTACCATCCCCGGGATTGCAGGAGGCTCTCGCACCCCTGGTGAGTTTCACCTGCCATCAAACCCGTCGCGTAATATGCGATGGTACACAGCTTCGGCCGAACCCGTATACTGACTTCGCTGTCATTCCCAGCCGCAGCCGCAGCGTGGACGAATGCAAGACGTCATCCTACGCACGCGCCTGAATCTCCAGTACGCTGAGGACTGCTTGAAGAACAACGACTGGGACGTCGAACGCGCCATCGCGAACTTCGAGCGGGTCAAGGTGAGTTGTCATCGCTGTTCCCCTGGCTGATCGGGCGCAGTGTACTAAATGAATTATTACGTTTCAGGCGAACCTACCAGCCGACGCATATCTGCCACAGGATGCGTTCCAGCCTTGAATGATTCCCCGCTATGCCTCGGATGGACTTATCGGCTCCAGAGCCCGGCTGATCATTGTCGTTGATCCAGCCAACGCCTCTTCGTGGCGTGGCTTGCCTCGTGTCTCTTGATCGTTTCGTCGAACTACGTACTCTTCACATTCCAGCCGCATCCCTCCATCAGCATATCTCGCAATGTGTAACCTATAGTCGCCTGCCATGATGCATATGAACCCCGCCTTGACATCGCAAGTCGTCGTTATCCGCTGCACACATATTGTTTACAGCACGCAGTCGCACGCAGTCCTCTCCCCCCTCATATATCGATATTTCCCAACTCATAGCACTATTGTCGCTTGTAGCATCCGGACACCGCGGAGCATAATCAGAGAGGCTGAAGCACCGCTTGTTGTTTCCGAGCACGATGAATGCAGCCTAAGAATTGTTCGAGAAGAGATCGCGAGACTCGGAACAATATGGCCTCGGGGCGGGTAAACAGCGGGGCGCAAACAGACGAAGTTTAGCGCAGTTCGTATGATTGTGCCGCCCCGACGGGCGCCTATAGGGGTGGCCAAAGGGCGGCGTGTTTGGCTGTCGCGCTCCTCCTACCGACTCGGGTGAGATGAGCATTCTCACCGTCGACTGTGGTCCGCACGCCGTTTCGCACAGCCCGTCAGCGAAATTCGCGTAGATGCCGCCTCGAGGCATCCGCATCCTGGTCTGGGAAGGATGAGCCCGATGTCCGTGCTATTCTGATGCATCGTGGCTTCGCGCCTCGTGCCGGCCCTTCGAGGGTCGAGGACGCCGGCTATGCTTGGGTTCCCCACTCCCAAATACTTATATCGTCCGGGCCCGCCAGCCTAACCCCGCACTTGCTCCCGCCAGCAAATTTCCGCGGGACGGCTCTGGGAATCTCAGGCTTGTACTTCTTGTACCACCACTCCACCACTCGGACTCGCTCTCGGACTCTTGCATTTCCTTTCGATACCCAAACCCAAACGCTTGTACACGCTCCTTCTTCTGATGACGACATCGCAGACTGGTGGGCGACAGCGCGCAGAGCGCGCGGCTCTGGATGCGCCCCTGCTCGACGCGGCTGCGCGGGCGGACGAGAGCGGCGTGAACGCGGCCCTCGCGCGCGGCGCAGACGTGAACGCGGTGGACGGCGCGACGGGGAACACGGCGATCACCTACGCGATTGCTGGGGAGAGGTGTGTTCGGTCGGTGCATATCGAGGGTCCCGAGCGCTGAGAGGGCTTTGCTCGCGCGCGTCGCGTTTTGTCAGCGGCTGGGAAGACGTCGACGTGTCCGACGCGTCATTCATGCTGCAGAGCAGGGTGCAGGTGCTGAGGATGCTCCTGCGTAGTGAGACGGTCTCGTTGTATGCGCTCAACGCGCCGGCGAGGGATGTTACCCCTCTGGGGCTCGCTGCTTGGCTGAACGTCCCGGACGCGATCCGCGTGCTGCTCGAAGAGAGCCGTGGGTTGGTCGCAGTCGACGGCACCGACTCGCTCGGTGTTACTCCGCTCATGTGTAAGTGGCAGCGTGCTGGCCTCCGGTGACGAGATGCGCTGACATCGGAACCCAGATACTGCTCGTGATGGCGCTGTCGAGGCTGCATCCATCCTAGTATGTCCTAGACTTGAATCTGTTCACTCGACTGGGATTGATGTTGGCTACTTCACAGTTGGCGAACGGTGCACGACCTGATCTCAGGGACACGCACCATCGGACTGCGGTCCACCACGCGTTGCGTCATCCCCGAATGCTTTGGCTGTGCGAGTCTACGCTTCGCAAACAGCGGCTCCGCGAATATTTCGTAAGTCTACTTCCTATGTCTGATTGACGTGATCATCAATTCAGTGTGTTATTCAGAACGGTAACCGCCGACAACTCCAACCTCTTCCCCAGCCCTACGTCGCATACGCACAAACATCCGCCACCTCCCCTGTCGACCTCACGCATTGGCCTGCGCCCTCAGAGGTGGTCCTCTCACGGTCGACAGAGGCTTTGATCCGTGCTGTCGCCGGCAGCGACCTGACCGCAATCTATCAAGTTCTCTTCCCGGCTTCTCATCGGACGACAGTCCTTGTCAACCGCTTAGACTCGCAAGGCTGGGGCCCCCTGCACTATTGCGTAACCTCTCAAGCACCCTCCATGGAAGTCCTGGACGCTCTTTTCTTGGCTGGCGCAGACACCAGCCTGTACACCAGCTCGAACCATGGGACCCCGCTGCATTGTCTGGTGCGAAACGCCCAGGCTCCCCTCGGGTCCCTGCAGGCAGCGCGGCTCCATGTATTCATCCGCCACTTTATCCGCGAGCTTCGCGCCCCCCTTGCCGCGACGGACGAAGATGGCGAGACATGCCTCCACGTTGCCGCCGAGCACGGGAAGAGCGTTGAAGTGCTTCTAGCTCTCCTCGCATGCGACGTCCGGCATACCGTGCGTGAGATGAGGAACGCGAGGGGGTGCGTGTCTACATATCTCACCGGCCTTTCGGGCTTGTGGACTGACAGCTTTGCAGGTTGACACCGCTAGAAGTGGCGCAGCCTGAGTTCCGGTCTGCCTTTGGCCCTGAGGCGGAACCCCGGCGAAGCAATTCGGCAGCGTCCTTCCGTACTATACGTCCTTCGACCAGCTCTTCCACGTCGACGTCGTCTTCGGCCACTGCGATGACCGTAGCGTCTCCTCGGCCACAGCTCGGCTCCGGGTCCAAGCCTGAGCTGCCCGCCGATGACGTTGACGCTTCGCTACTCCCGAGACGCATACTCGACAACCTCACCGCAGTCGGTCAAGAAGCTCTCTCTGCCGATCCGTTGCAACTCAGCGGCCTCCAGGACGTGCTCGATGAGACATCCCACCTCGGCGAAACGTGGGTACATAGTATGCACTCCCGAATTCAAGAGGCTGCGTCGGACCTGCGTGACGCACGGGGAAAGTTTAACGAGGTCGACGCCCTTCTAGAGAGCGTGACCTGCGAATTGGAGGAGGCTTTCGGGGAGGACCTTGCTGGTCATCGAGACAGCACGGAGCGAGCGCGGAGGCGAACCACGGACTCCGCTGACTCAGACAAGACTGCGGTGTCGAGCCGAACTTCTTCTAGTTTGAGCAGGAAGTGGCGGTCGATGTCGGACTTGCGATGCTCCGTTGATGGCAACCGGCGAGAACATCCTGCAGAGCGCGCGAAGCCCCCTTACCTCACCATCGAGGAAGAGGAGGAAAGCGCAGCGCCCATCGACAGGTCGACGACGGAGAAGTCGTTCCTCAACGCGCTCTTACCCCCAACAGCGAAGGAGCTCCTCCACAAGTCCAGCAAGCTATCGGTCGACTCCGGGCGGACGGTGTCTCCTGCCCCACACAAGAAGGACGGCTCTCCGAGCGGGACTTCGAAGCTCAAGGCGTGGTTCCGGAAAAAGCTGCGGTTCGAAATTCCAGATGTCTCGAATGAGACGAGGATCGTCCTCCCCGGGGAGCAATCGCCGCAACGTTCTCCTTGCCAAACCCAAAGACGTGTCCCTTCGCCCACGGAAGATGCCTTGCGAACGGCACGCCGAATTCTACGCACGGCCGGGAAGGATCTTTCTTGCATCGAGGGTTGCATGGACGACGTACGTATCTTTGCTGTCGGAATGAGAGTGGAACTAACCTCTCGCTAGGCGGAAGAATTCTTGTCGCTAGCCGCCAACCTACTTTCCCAGACGGAACGGCGACTGAAACTAATCATTGTCGTAAGTAGCGACCCCGCGCTCGCTCCTGTGTGTAGCGTTTCTGACGAGCCGTGTAGAGCCGACAAGCAGCCCTCGAAAGCGCACGACTGGCGCAACTCGAAGAACACCTCGACGATCCCTTCATGTCAGCCATCGCCTCCACCGTTCGTGCCGCTCACTCGGACGCAGCGATCCCCTTCCCCCTCACTTCTCGCGCACGTGCCGGCAGCGGCTCCAGCGGCTCATTGTTATCCTCGATATCGGCTGGCTCTTCCGTGGTCTCGCTCTCTTCGACGCTGATCGACGCCGAGGACGACGACACTCGGGTGCTCCGCCGTCTCATGACGCGCAAGGTCGAAGCGCGGACCGACGGCGCGCTGGACGAGATCGACAAGACGCTGACATGGCTGCGGATCGTGCAGGACACGCTCCGGAGTCTCCGGCGACGGACTCAGACATCCGCGACCGCCACCGGGACCCTCTCATAGACTTCCCCACTTGACTTTCAGCTTCCAGCGATTGTACAATCTGCGTTGTGCTCGAGATAGTTGTCATATCCAGTGCTCGAGACTCGCACTTGTATACGAAGGACTTTGCTGTCAAAAATATTTGTTGTACCATATGCACGATATGTAGGTGTACGTAGGCATCCCCCACATCCATCTCCCCTCCACCCTGATAGTCAGCAAATCCAAGACGATATCTAAATATGTATGTTGTATATATAGGCACACTTTGTATAGGTAGTTCACGTGTTACGAACGTTTTCTGATTATGTCTCCACTGTAGGTAGTTTTCTGCTGTCGATAGTCGGTATCCCGCTGTCCGCGATGCTCTGTACATATCTTTCGATGTTCAAGTAATGACTTTGTAACCATGTATGACCCTGTGGCCAACGCTGTTCAAGCGCCGTTTCTGAATTGTCGGGTGAAAGCTGAACAATGCTAAACTACGCCTTCGTGCATGTCATGGCCACAACGACAGGAGACAGGCCTTGGCGCTAACCTTGTTGACTGCGGTACTCCTGAAGGAGGCTCAGATGATTCGAACCGGTTCGGCGCTCTGGGCGACTACCACTTGAAAGCAAATCCAGACATGTCCTCGAGGTAAATGCCCGCCGTGCTTCCCCTTCGAACATGTCTAACCGGACTTGGGTATACTACCTATTCCTCCACGAAGCTCTCTCAGCCATGCCGCAGTGGCCCAGAACGACGGCGGACAGGTCCCCGTCGGGTCCGACCCAAATCACTCCTCGACAATGATCCCAGGCATGAGCCAACCGCCAAACCATACGAGCCCGGTTCAGGTGCGTTCGTCTTTTGCAATCCCCGACACGACATTTGTGGATTGATCAGGAATTGCTTGTGTGCTATGTGTCCCCTGTGCTTTGCGCTGGTAGTCCGACCCGTATGCCTCCGTACACAGGCAGCATCATGGGGCTTATGGTGTACCCCCGCCCGGTCATGACGGATATGCGCATCAACCACATCCGCCACATCCGCACCACCATGTCGTCCAATACGTCCACGGGCCCCCTGGTCACGCCCAGCAAGCTCCTCATGACATGATGTACTCTGTTGATACCTCCCAGCAGCCGAGCCAAGGTCATACCCAAGCCCAAGCCGCTCCTCAGGAGGAGGAAGAGGAAGAAGAACCCCTGGAACCCCCACAGCCTGCTGCGAGCACAAATGGGAAGCGAAAACAACCTGACAGTGCTACAGCCGACGCGGGTGCAAAGAAGCGGCGGGCACGTGTGGCGGGCGCCGCCTCGGGTGCGGGCGAGGACGGCGAAGAGGGGCAGGACTTGGAAGTGGGCCCGAACGGGGGCGCAAAACATTGGACGGAAGAGGAGAAGACGCGGTTTTTCACGTGGATGCTGATGAGCGACGAGCACTGGGACGCGTTCAAAACGAGGATGAACACTGTGTTCCGCGAGGTATGTCCTGATTACTACGGGAGTGTCGGAGAATGCACGAGCGGCAAGCTGACGTCCGCGCAACCGGGGTAGTGCTCAGCCGAGCTGTTTCCTGGACGCAAGTCGTATACGGCGTTGAAGAGCTGCTACCATCGCAATCTTGAAGTCTTCAAGCAGATCCATGCCTTCCAGCACTTCTCCGCGAGCCACTTCCGCCAGATGCAGACTGAAAACCCGCACGTGGAGCAGCCATCCATCGATGCCATGCTTGAAATAGCTCGGTCCGCGGGACTCAACGTCGGGAACTTGAATGTAAAGGTCATCGATCGCTGGTACGAAACAGGTTGGTTCAATCTTTTCAAGAGAAGGTGGGTATGCGCATGAAGCTCAGCGTAGTGCGTGATTGCTGATTTGCTGTCTAGGTACCGTGAGGACCCGAAGACCGGTCTGCCTACGCCCTACTATGGACCGCCCGACGCGTCGATGGAACCCGGCTCTTCCTCTGGTCATCGCCAGATGATGGGCGTACACACGTCGATCGACCCGCAGCTCATGGCAAGTCACGGTCTGCAAGCGCAGCCAACGCAGGACTCGCAGTACGCACCCCAGGCAGGCGAGGGCTCGCAGCAGTCTGTCAGCGCGATGGCGCCGAACGGGTCCTACCCTTATTCCCCGCCGGCCTCGCAGTCTTCGCACTACCGCGAAGCGGGATCGAGCAACCTTGGCCAGCCCCCGCAGCCGTTCAAATACTTGCGGTCACAGAGCGCGCTCCCTCCCAGGAATCTTCAAGGAACCCCTAGTCGAAGCTCAGGAGCTCCCCTGCTGAATGGCCAGAGACACTCACCTTTTCGGGACCAGATACCCGGGGAGCAGTTCGGCGGCGATCATCCCATACAGATTGCTCATGCCATTGCACAGCTCACCGCCGTGACCGAGTCCCTCATAGGGGTCTGCTCCTCCGTCAAGGAGCTCTTGCAGCAAAATCTCGAGGAGAGCAAGGCGCGCACGGAGCTGATGCGCGCCGAAGCTCCTTCGCGAGCGCAGAACGGCGGCGGGAACGGGCATAAGGGCAAGGAGCGCGAGAAGGAGATCTCGATGGAGAAGGTGACGTTCGCGACAGAGATACTGAAAAACGGACCTCAAAACGAGGAGATCAAGAAGGCGGCGATTGAGTGTTTGACGAAGTACCTCATGCGGGATTTGTGAGCAGCAGCAGCCAATTGTGTATGTAGCGAATAGTTCGTCGTCTAAGCATGCCATCTTGTCTTGTTGTACATACATGCGAACAATGCATGACATTGTCCATCCAGCTATCATCTACTGCTACACTACTGAAGCAAGTACCCAATATCCTAACGTGGCTAGTCATCTACTCCATAATCCGGAACCCGAAGGGTCAGTTCCGCCAACGCCACCAAGGCTTCTGCTCACCGGCAACCATCTTCTCAGCGACTCGACTGGGTCCCGCGACCGGGAAAGACGGGATAGCGACCTTCCTCCCCTTGGCGCGCTCGCGCGACACCCAGTCCTCATCGTCGAAGTACTGTTCCATCGCGCGGCCTTCCAGACCAGTATCGCCTTCCCCATGAAGCTCCCCGGCATGGGGTCTGCGCTTCCGAAGACCTCTTCCATCGCCCTTGTCGTATTCCTTGACATCGCCAATATCGTCTGCACTATCGGAAAGGCCGGCGATGGCAATATACGCCTTCGCGACGTCCCGGTCCGTCTCCTTGGTCATGGCCTGAAACTGTGTCTCGGAACGCTCAAGTGCGAGACGGGCTCGGCGCTCCTCGTGGAGTGCTCGCTCCGTTGGCGAGAGTGGAGGCGGAGGGCGTGCAGAAGGTGGAAGGACAAGGTAGGAGCGAGTGTGTAGCAGATGAGGGGTTGTGCGAAGAGTCGAGGGAGGGAGATTGTTCAGGCGACACAAGATGCGACTCTACAAGTAGTAATCTCAGAGACTGTCATGACATACGCAGAGTAGAAAGACTCACGTCGACTCCCAGCCTCAGTGAGATTCCTAGCAGAGTATCGTCGGGTCTGAGATAGTACTTGGGAGGCTGTCCACGTTCAGTCTGAATGTCCCCTTGTGCAGCCGTCTCCGAGTCCGCGGTGCTGCCCGTTTGTGACTTCAAGGAGTGGGGACGACTTGCTATTGAACCGGAGTAGTCGGGCGTTCGAGGCGGAGGAGCCTCGCTTGGGGCGGCAGAAGCAATCGACCCTTCAGCACGTTGTTTAACCGACCGTCCATCCTCATCGTCTGACTCCGTCTCGCTTTCGTCGCCGTCCTCATCTCCCAGCACAAACACATCCTCGTCTCTCACTGACCCATCTACATTTGCCCGCGACGGTGTGGAATTGCCGTCCCCTGCCAGGGTACCAGAGAGCGAGCGCGAATTCACGGCGTTTACTCCTGCCAAACATCGGAGGCAGGGATTGTATCGTGCGAGACGCGGGTTAGCGATAAGGCAGTTTGGGCAGATCGGCCGTGAACAGCAGCTAGTATAGTAGATCTTGGTATTGGCTCTGCCAGGGGGCAGCGATGCAGAACACGCAAGGCAGAGAGCTACTGAAGGTTTAGACGACGGCATGAGAAGGTTCCTGCTAAGAGGCTGATGAAGCCGTCGACGTTCCGGGGCGGGACGCAGTGGCGGTGCTCTGATCAGATCGGGCAGAGCGTGATCGAGAACGTGTGTGCCAAACTGGGGTTGCTTTCTTCACGCTCAACGCGTTGCAGCCACCTTAGACCCTTAGACACACCCTTTGTCTTTTTCGGCTCGTCAAGCGAGGGCTGGATACTGAATCCCATCCGCCTCTGCCACGTATATAAGGGCGTGAGCTGGCAATTACCTTCGACTTCGACGTCTCGGGTTATTACCACCGAGACCTGAGGTCAGTAATCTACGATAGTGCTCGCTCAATATGTCTCACATTGCCTATCTTCATCGGAAGGTGGTTCCGTGGCTACGTGCCTGGGTATGAAGCATCTCACGGCGCTAAAAGCGTTGGTCCTCCTGGCCTGCGGAGCATGGGCAGTCACCATCTCCGAGATCCAAGGGACTGCCTTCCAATCGCCTCTAGCCGGACAATTTGTGCACGGTCTTACTGGAGTTGTCACAGCAAAGGTGAGCACATAGTATCTTCTGGAAGTGATGAACTCAGTGGGTACTCTCCTCAAAAAAATTAGGACAAGTATGGCGTATGGATTCAGGACGACCGCACTGACGACCCCCGAGCTTCGAACGGCATTCGCGTCTATGGAAGCGCGGCCGTGAAGTACGCAAGCATCGGGGATCTCATCTCTCTCTCTGGCCGTGTAGCAGAGTACCGCAAGACTGCCGACGACCTTTTTCTCACCGAAATCGACTATGTAACCGCACTCACAACCATATCTTCGGGACACACCGTCGAGCCCATCATCCTCGGAGAGGACCGTATCCCACCAAGGAACCAGCTTTCGTCGCTTGACATCGGCCGAGATGGTTGGCTATCCGTACCAAGCAACCTCACTCTTCTCGAGTCGGTGAACCCCAGTCTGCGTCCGGATGAGTTCGGACTGGATTTCTGGGAGAGCCTGGAGGGGCAATTTGTGACCGTCAAAGCGCCTACGGCTGCGCAGTTCCCGGATAGATTCGGTTCCGTGTGGGTATACGGCAACTGGCCAACGACTGGTAAGAATGAACGGGGCGGCCGAACAATTCATTCCAATGGTGTGTGCGCCCTATTCATTGAAGAGTGGCGCATTGGTTCTTATGCGAAGTGCATCAGGACCCGACGAGGCGCCCCCAGCACATCCGGAGGCCATCTTCATTGGACGTCCAATGGATGGCACTCGCAATCCCAAGGCCGTCATGGGGGCTGTGCTGAGCGATGTCACTGGAGTAGTAGCCTACCAGGTAACGTCGACGACTGTATGCCCCCAGACAACTGACATTGATGTATGCTCGCATCAGTTTGGATACTACTATATATTGCCACTCACGGCTCCCGAAGTAGTCGAATGGCCAGACTTCGACGTCCCATCATCCACTCTCAATTACACCACTCACCCTTGCCAAATTCGTATTGGGGACTACAACGTAGCTTCTTCTCTCCGCACCTCGAGCACTCTTCGATCCTGAGCTGACGCATATATGCACCTGCTCTCGCGTAGGTCGAGAACATGAATCCGCGCTCCTACCATATTCCCAAGATTGCATCGCACATTGCGCACCACTTGCACACGCCTGACATCGTCTTTGTGCAAGAGATTCAGGACGACTCCGGGGCGCGCAACGATGGTGTCGTGTCTGCCAACCGGACCCTCCGTGCACTCGTCAACGCCATCAAGAAGGCGAGCGGGGGCGTTGAGTACGAATTCGTGAATGTCGAACCGGAGGACAATAAGGACGGCGGCCAGCCTGGAGGCAACATCCGTGTGGCTTACTTGTCGGTTCCTTTTCATTATCATCATGGTCTCGAGCTGACAAGGAATGGCCTTCAGGTACCGGCCAGAGCAGGTTTCCTTGGTCCCCGGATCGATCGGGAACGCGACGCTGTCTACAGTCCCACTAGTCGACTGGGAGGGAAACGTGGAACTCAGGTCTGCTGCCTCTAGACTCGACCTCCGGCGATCTCGCTGATCATCTGCTCCGGACAGCTACAACCCCGGTCGCATCGAACCCGAACACTCCGCATGGGAAGAAGCACGCAAGCCACTTGCGGCAGCGTGGCAGCTGCCCTCAGGCGACCGCTTCTTCACGGTGAATGTCCACTTCAGCTCAAAGCGCTTCAGCTCGTCCCCCCAGGGCAACGCCCGGCCGCCTGTGAATGGCGGGTTCGAGAAGCGCACGAGCCAGGCGAACGTCACTGCGGTAAGCCTTCCACGTCGTCATCCCAGGCCGGACTGATTTTCACATCGCGTGTACGAATAGCACTTTGTCTCGTCTCTCCTCGACCTCTCACCGAACGCGTCCGTGATAGTCGCGGGGGACATGAACGAGTTCACGGCCGCGCGCTCCGTCCTGCGCCCGCTCGCCGCGATCCTGATCGACGCGAACGACGTCTGTGGCGTGCCCCTCGCGGAGCGCTATACTTACGCGTACGACCAGCACGCACAGGAGATCGATCACGTCTTCGTCTCCGACGCCATCGCGCGTCGTGGAGGGGACGTCGAGCATGTGCATGTCAATACGTGGGCGCGGACCGTGGGGGAGCGCGCGAGCGACCACGACCCGACAGTGGCGCGACTATGGGTGTGTGACGCTGAGATAGGTACGTGCTCTACACAAGATGAATCGTAGAGGAACGGCGCTGAAGCCTTATGTCCGCTTGTAGATGCTGCGTGGACTGCTGTGGAATACGGTACCGATCATGGACAGACGGTCTTGTAAGCTAGGTCACTACGGACTCAGGATATGATACCGGAGGATCGCTTTTTGATGCTTGTATATTATACATCGAGTTTTGGCTTGGATCAAGCCATGGGCGGCTCAATGCTCAATAATCGCTGTCGTCCTCCACGATCTCTTTCATCGACAGCTTGTCCGTCTCCAGCGGCACCCCACAAACTGTCCTCAGGTTCGCCCCTATCCACTCCAGTTTTCCCAGTTTGAACTCCCCCTCCATGTCCGACGCGAACCCATCCGCTCCCTTCCAGCCCGGCCCGTCAGGCGCGAGGCGCATGTGGAACCCGACGGACGCCAGGACGAGCAGCGCCGCGTCCAGCTTAGTCACGCTACTCTCCAGGGAGCCGAAGAGTGCGTCGTGTAAAGCGGAGGCATTTTCGCGTGTGAGGCCCCACGTGCGCCGCTCGACGTCCTTGGTGCCCCGGCGGGTCCGCTTCGGCACCTCGGATATTTTCATTTCGAAGAAGAGCCGCCAGCCGTCGAGCCCCGGGTGAGGCTGCTCGTCGCTGCAGCGGATGTAGAAACGATGAGACCGGGCATGTGTTTGTAAATGATCGGATTCCGGTGGGGCTGGGTTGTGGATGCGGTAAAGGATTGTCATATTGCCGGGAGAGGGATAGTGCAGGAAGACATCGAGAGATGCGGGGCACGTAGGCGAGGAGATGTGCGTGAACGCCGTCACGTCCAACAGCTGCCCGAGTACGCGATGTCGTAGATTTTTGGTCGAGAGGGTGTACATACCAAGTTCGAGTCAGTATATGCCCGGATCCCGAGAATTGCAGAAGAAAGGACATACGTAGAGACCATCCCATGCGTCATCCCAAACTTCAAGGCCTTGCGGCAGCACGCCGTCCGCAATGACGGCCTGTTCGTCCGAACTCAGTCCAGCACGTTTGAGGATGTCCTCTACGCCGCCTTTGATCTTGTCGAGGAAGGGTGGAGTCGTCAGGCTCAGACATTCGTGTTGCATCAACCTCGCAAAGTTCCATTCGGCCTCGCGCCGCTGGGCTATGTAGCATGGCCAGTTACGATCCTGCAAGGGAGAGAGGAGGTGCCAGGTTGTAAGGGCTTGAGCAAGCGAGTCAGTGCGAGCGCTAGGCGAGGCTGGCGCAGGCTGGAGACGTTTCCAGTCGCGCATATACTCATGTTTTGAGAGGTAGAGTGGGAGTGCGGTTACCGGGATGAGAAGGATCTCTGTGGTTTCATTGAGTTTTCAGTTCGGCGTCGTGGCCCACTGGTACGGACTTGCCTATAGGTTTCTGTTTAGCCCGATCCAACTCAATGAGCGTGTCGTGTTCCTCGCACAAACGCGTCCTGGGAACGAGTCGCTGGTTCAAACGGCATGAACGACTGTGGTAGAGCTCTTTTATCATCCCATACCCAATGCTTGCATGGGATCAGCAAGACATCTTCCACCTGTCTGATCACCGACCGCTAAAACGAGGATGAACAATAGCACTTTCTTGAGTACAAAGGTCAAGGAACTGCCGTACCATCGACTTTCCTGGACCATACGACGTCTTGAGGACATCCGCCTTACCGCCGTTGGCGGTTTTGATGGCAGCGACAGCGTTCTGGTCAAAGCCACGCACAAGAACGCTGTGGGTTCTAGACACGCTCACAGCGCCGTCAGAATGCTCGTAACCCGCATAGTGTTCCACACGGGCCTCAGCGGTGTAAGCTTGAAACTGGTCAGACGAGAGCCGGAAAGCCAAAAGACCTGCGCCAGACGAAGTGGTAGTAGACATGATGGTGGAGACAGAAGGACACCCTGTCACCACGCATTGGATGCGGCACTTTCATAGCCAATGGTATGATATCATCTCGTTCAGACTGGACGTGTTTGACGTATGGTACTCGATCGAGGCCTCAAGCGCCCGATTTAGGTCCAGGAGGCCAAGTACACTACCACTATCACGTGACCTCGTAGCACCCACAACAACGTCTGGCTCCGTTCTTGTGCTTGCCTTCCAGCATAATCTTCTCCTCAGCCTGACCTCGGCTTCCCTTTACCACGGACGGAAAGCTGCCCGGGCTGAAGCTGAGCGCTAGGTGCGACTTGGTTGCTGTGTGCACTCGCGATGCATACATGATACGCGGCGGATTTCAAGCTGAAGAAACCTACGCCGATCGGAGGACAGCGGATGCACGGCGACAGCACCGACATCCAGGGTGCACAGGTCAAACGTCTTTCTTTCCGACATAAAAATCACCGATATGTTCTAAAATTCATGTAAGCATTCTAACTCGTAACTCTACAGGCCGCGCTGTGACGCATGGGTGGCACAATAATTGAAAGCTAACCTGGTATACACACAGTTCGGCATACAGCCTCTGTTGCTCTATGCAGCTTGTGTCTGAGGCCCCACAGTTACGAGCCCCACCTATAGACTTCTGTCGGGTCCTCTGGGCTTGCCTGCAATGCCTGCCTGTCCTTCCTGCGCTGCTTCTCCAGGACCAGCAACGACGTGACCACACTGTCCCGTATTTCTAGCGCGCGGAGAGTTAAGCTTAGCGTCGCAGGCCGGGGTCTATGTTGATGCTCCGTGCTGGACCCGCTCTGGGCCCCTGACACACCTTGAGGGTGGGATCGGTCAAAACGTGCGATTGGCTCCGTATACTCGTCGTCCTTCGTGAAAAGCTGAATATATGAGGCTCAGTACGTCAGCCAGGCAATGAGAGACCCAGTCGTACTTCGAGCGCGCCCCTATGCCCAACAACGTTTCCTTTCCACTTGTACTTCCTCCCCGACTCGTCCTTGAACGATGCATTCCTGCAAAACCCCCGTCCCGTAATTGTCAAGACTCGGTCCACTGGTGCAGCGGGGATCATCGCTTCCGAACTTACATGTTGACGGAGATGTTCGCCATGTTTATGCGCAACCATTCGTGCAAAGGCATAGGGGGGTCTCTTCCCAGGATCAGCCTATCGGAGACAAGGTATCGCTCCTGGAGCGCCGCCACGACTGCCCCGTGGACGTTGACGATGTACGTAGTCGTGCCGTTCCAGCGGCACTGAGTCGAGACAGTGTAAACTTCCGTCCCGTCCGCCGCGTCGTATATCGTGGTGTTGGAGGGATCGTCCGGAGACAGGACAAGGGTCGCTCTGGGCTGCTGAGACATCAGCAGCGGCCTTCGATTGACTGAGGAGGGGCTGCCGAGGTATGTTCACTGGATCTTGACTGGTCCGGAACGCTCATGTACTGATGAGCTTTGTAGGGAAGACGTCGCGCGGTTACGCATCCTAGGCTCCGCATGACCTTTGGCCGCAATGGCAGGGAGGTAACGGTCTGCCCATGAATGCTTGACGCAGTCGTCTCGTTACTCTTCCAGGAAGCTTGCGCGGTGTTTTGAACAATAGACCTCGCGGCTTTGCTAGGCAACCTGTCTAGAGATGCTGCAAGTTCCTGTATGCGGAGCGCTGCCGCTTGAGATAGCGTCGCCAAGAAGCTGGATGCAGTCTCTGGTACGTTTAATGTCTCTGAACTATGGCGTCTCGCTCGTGCTCACCTATGCATGTGAGTTCGTCAAGGAGAATAGTTTGAAGAGCAACAAACCTGGTCGCCGGATGACTACCATGTCAACGCATCGAACAAAACTATGTGGTTGTGATCGTAACCGTACCTTGACAGAACTCATGTCGCCTTTTGTTCCTATTGAAGGTATACGGTCACACGCGGCACAAGGTTTGACGCTAATGTATCCCGTTAACCCGAGCCCCAAGTAAATACTGAACATAGACCGCCATAGTGAAATCATGTTGCCCGAGGCATTGGGATAGAACGACTACGGACGACACACAAACTCTCAACCGCCTCCTGCACCGTACCCATGCCCGCTCGTGATTGCCACGATTGGTTGCTTGCTCAGAGCATCGGCGGTGCTCTGGCGTGTCCTCGCTTGGCCTCGACGCAATCGTTCTAGGAAGAGGAAGGAGAGGACGACGATATCTTGGATCTCCACGGCACGCGCCGTCAGAGCAAGTCTCGCGGGTTCTGCAGGTAAGTCCCGACCGATGTTCTTTCGAGACTTTGTGAATGTCGCGATGGGCTCCTCGTATCCATCGTCTTTGGTGAACAGCTGCACGGTCAGAGAACATGTCATCCACAGGCCATACGGTGCACTGGTATATGACGTACCTCGAGCGTGTTCGCGTATGCGGCGCCCTGCCACTTGTACTTCCGTCCAGAATCGTCCTTGAACGACGCATTCCTAACAAGCAACTCCATGAGTGACGCCATTGACCCTCGAGGAGACATCTCGCTATACCCTTTGGACGCAAACGGGACGAGGGCCGTCTGCAGCCAATTGTTGAGGGTTGTAGGGGGTTTCTTCCCGAGTCTCAATCTGTTGGGCAGCATGTCGCGCCACTCTACTGTCGCCAGTAACTCGCCATTGCTGCGTGTCACTTGTGTCGTGGTTGTATACAGGCTAGGCGTGGTAGAGACGAAGTATAGCGCCGTCCCCTCGCCGTCACAGAGTGTCGCATTGAGCACGTCGTCTGGAGTCAAGGTGAGAGTCGTCGTTGTGGGAGGAGAGGACTCCGACATGTTGGTGTTGTGGAGCTCTTGCGCAAGGCAGTTCTCTCAGGACGTGTATGATGAGGTAGCTGATGTGTACCACGCCCAGGATACTGACGCGTTTATAACGTAGTGGAGAACAATGCGGTGCACGGTTCCTGACAGGCTCGCCTTCCTGATCGCGGATAAGGATTACCTTCTACTTGTCGAATCCGTCGATTCAAATGACGATGACCCTATGCCAGCAGACGCGGTGAACTCTACATTCACACGGACACTTGGTGCCTGTTACGATAGTGCGGCGCTGTTGGTAGTCGTTCGGTTTTGCGCTGTTGAGCTTGACAATCGCTCATAACTCAGCAGGCGGGAGCAGCGATCGTAGGATGACTGCAGGCAGCAGACGACAATTGTCAAGACGGTGGCTAGGTAGGCAGAGAATACATTGGAGCTAGTGAGCTACTAGCCCCTGCGTTGAAGTATCGCTATCGAGTGCCCTACGATGTCAATGGAACTCGTACATGATCTCAACAGATGCTTCCTTGATGTGGCACTCCCATCCCCGCTGCTTGGCCCGCAACCATACTCCGATCCTGTCCCCAGGTTGCAACGCCTGCACAAATCCCGCCCCAGCGAAAGATCCGTCCGCCTTCGCGTCGGGATCTATGCCGCGTTGGTCAACATTCCATTCGAGAACGTGCCGATGGTCCTGACGTTCTGCGATGCGATTGTTTTGTAGACGCCACGTGAGCTCGTCACCGTTCGCCACCAACAACCATCCGGTGGGCTTCAGCAGCTCCTGGACCTCGAGCATACCGGTCCCGGGGTTGCGAAACTCTCCCCAGAGGTCAGAGATAATCTCGAGGCTTGTAGAGACCCTTGGTTCTCCGGGTACGCGGCGGAAGATACACGCGTCGTACCAAGAACATGCCCCTTGGTACTCTCCTGGTAATACGTGAGTACCTTCCTCGTGCGACTCAAGTACTCTGCAGGCTCACCTCGACGTTCATCTGCCCATCCTTGATCGTGGCCTTCCAGTGTCCACAATGTCTTCTTCACTCTGCAATAAGTGTCCTCGAGATAACATGGAATGGGCGGGCTGATGAGGTAGAGAACGGCTGCCCAGCACGCCTCTGTATCGTGGTACCAGCCAGCATCTATGTGCATACCATCCTTGCGTTCCGCTCGCAGTGTTGGATGGTAGTCTGCGATGTCCATGATATAGAGCACTAGCTCCATCGGTATGCGCAAGGATGAGAGCAGGGAGCGAACCTGCCGCACAAACGCCCGGCTATGACCTGGAGGAGTGGCTATCACGGCAATAGTCATCGCGTAGGTGAGACACTGTTGGGAGTGAGCTACGTGCGTCGTGGGCGAGTCGAATAACACATCTCTTCAGCACTAATTCGTCAAGCTCTATTAGGCCCATGTGCTATGCGGTTGGGGCCGCCTCTTCACTTGATATAATATAGACACAGCCCATAAGCAAGCCTTCGATAGCTCAGTTGGAAGAGCGTGGGACTGTAATGGCTACCCGGCTCATCCCAAGGTCACTGGTTCGATCCCGGTTCGAAGGATCCTTTTGCGCTTTTGTGGGATTGAACCAATGATCTCATGGCCACTCACCTTCCTCTCGTTTGGCGTCGACTGCCGCCGCAACATGTCGTATGCCCGTTGCATTGGGGTATACATAAAGTTGATTAGGTGCGTGAGCTAGGATCGAACCTGCGACGTGTCTAGCCATGGTCTGGGTGCGCTGGAGATTGCCGAGAGGACTTGCGAACTTGATCGACGTGCGTCATGCGTCGCCGACTCTGCTCAGCTCCATTCCCAGCTTGCCATGGCCGGGACAAGAGGATTGTCTCAGGGACCGCTCTGTCCACAACAAATGAAACAAGTTTAGTCCGTTGTGGGGATCACGCCGAGGTGAAAGCTCGCCTACGGTGTACGTATGGTACGAGAGCGAATAAATTGGGTGTTTGCTGGACGGAAGACACAAGTGACCCTACTAAGTTGCGTGTCCATGATTGGCCACAGCTGGCGCGGCCTCCTCCCCCAAAGCCTCACCCAGGACCACAAGTCATCGTAAGAGAGCCGATAGCTTGAGCTATACTCGAACCAAGAAAGAATGCATTGATTGGATCGACAATGAATGAACGAACGTAGGACGAAGTAACCACAGCAAGGGTGAAACTAGGCGGGAGTGTGAGTGGTGATTATACCGGAGCAGTATGTGTGCGTGCATATGTATTGGCAAGATAATGAGGTCATAAATTCGTTACAGTCGTGAAGCAAAAGATCGAACATTTGCGGAACCCCAAATTACATGATAACGCACCACTTCCCTTTGTTCTTCTTCTCATCCACGTTGCCATCGACGGGGGTGGCAGGGGGGGCCTCGACCGCGGGAGACGCCACAGGCGAGTCGCTGGGGCTCTTAGCGAATACGCCGGTGGCGATCTCCAAGGAGGCGCGGCCTTCCTCAGGAAGCTTAGTCGTACTCGAGAACCAGCCACCGGGGAAGAAGCGGGAGGACGTTGTCGACTCGAGACGAGCACGAGGGTTAGATGGGGACACTTCCGCAGGAGCTGAAGACTTGGACTGGTCGATCTGAATCTGCTCGTTCTCGTCGACGACAGCGAGGAGGCTAAGACTCGGTCTGTTGAGAGCACTATCAGTAGTCATTCTCCAAATGAACACGGCAGAGACTGCTCACTTCGAAGAGACCTTCCTCGGCCCTTCATTGGATCCTTCGGTGGCAGGGAAGCTCACGCTCTGGCCGTGACCATTGGTCGTAACATCGGGCACAGGCTTCACAGCTTGCTCAGCAGATGTAGCGGGCTCCTCGTCTGCGCCGACATCAGAGGCAGGACCTTGTCTCGTGACGGAGTACGAAGGTGTCCAGGCGAGAGGTTCCTCCCCATCACGGTTCTCAGCGGGCTGAAAGATGGCTCGTAAGAGGATCGATGTGTGAAGTAGGGCAGCCACATACCTCAGTATGAGTGACGGGAGCCGACTCCTCAACGACGATGGATGGCTTCTCATGCTGCACCGGTGGGAGAAGATCCTCAATCTCCCCAAGCTCCTTCGTCGAAACAGAAGGAGTGCCAAGAGGACTGTTGCCTTGATATGTAACAGAGTAGGATGGGGTCCAAGGGGACTTTGGCCTATCCGCTGGTACAGTCGGAGGCGTCTTCGGCTAGCGGGAATTGAGCACTGGAGTGACAGCAGGCGAAGGCACAGCGAACTTACCTCCGGGACATCTTCCGCGGTGTCAGTGACGATCACTGGCGCAGGCGTCTCCTCTATCTGTTCAGAAACCGCAACGTCGGGCTCGGTGACCTCAACAACGGGCTCGGGAACCGCCTCGACGGGCTCAGGCGCTTGAGATACTTCCGACTCAGCCAGAGGAACAACCTTCAGCTCCTCCACAGAGACAGGGGACGGCCCATGAGATACCTCTGCCTCAACCGCAGGCTCAGGAAGCGACACAATCTCCTTGACATCTGCGTCCTCAGCCGTCTGCTGAGGCGTACGGAGAGGACTGGAACCTTGGGAATTGACGGAGTACGAAGGAACCCAAGTGGACTTCGGCGCTTCCTCCAGCTGCACACAGCGTATGAATGAGTGTACGTTCCAACCACGATGTCGAAGCCTCGGGGACGTACCTCAACGGCTTCGACTTCCTCTGTAGCAAGTACCTCGATAGCAGGCGCCTTCTCGATAGCTTCGACTATGGCTTCCTCGACAAGTGGTTCCTCCGGTACCGCCATTTCCGGAACAGCTTCCACTTTGGCGGCTTTTGCCGGCTCGTCAATGTCTTCCGTCGGAGCGGTAACCTCCGCAGTAACCTCCTCAGCCGGAGCGGGCTCGGGCTCGGCAGCAGGCGCAGGCAGTGGCTCCTCAACGACCTCTTCCGGCAATGGCTTGGGAGAGTGATGCGGGCTCGTTCCCTGGGAGCTGACAGAGTACGATGGCACCCAGGAAGGCGACTTCGGACGATCGACTGCCTCTTGTGGAGCAGCCAGCTCAGCAGCGGCTTCTTCCTCAGGCTAAACAAGTCGCGCATACAGTCAGTGAACTTTCAAAATAGGCTCATTCGAATGAGCATACCTCGGCGGTGACCTCGACGAGAGGAGTTGGCACTGCCGCTTCCTCAGTCGCAGGAGGAAGTTGTTCAAGCTCCGCGATCTCCTTCTCTTCCTCAGCATCGTTCGCACCCGGACCTTGGGTAGTGACACTGTACGACGGAGTCCAAGGCGACTTGGGCCTTTCCTGGAGCGAAGGAGACGGCGACGGGCTACGCGAGAACGCGACAGGCTCAGCTACGGCCTCGATTTCTGCGGGCTCATCGTTGACAGTATCGATGGCGACCACCGGAATTCCAACTTGAACGGGGGTCTCCTCAACAGGCTCAACGGCTTCTGACTCCTCTGCAACTGCGACTTCTTCGGTGGCAGCGACGATTTCAGGTTCGACTGCAGCATGTTCCACAGCAAGGACTTGCTCGACAGCAGCATCATGTTCCTCCTTGACGTCCTCGACGACAACAGTCGCATCCTCCACAATCGGCACCTCGACCTCTGTTGCAGGCACCTCGATAGCGGCTTCCTCAGCAGCAGCAGGAGTAGTAGTGATCTCCTCAGCCGGAGCTGCTTCCTCGACCTCTGCAGCATGGGCCTCCTCCGCTACGGCAACCTCCGCTGTAGACATAACAGCAACCTCTTCGAGCGATTTCTCGACGGGGGCAGGCTCTTCGGCGGGTTCGGCCTCAGCGTCTGCGACAGTAGCCTCCTCCGGCGCAGCAACTTCTTCGGAAACAGGGGCGGGCTCCTCGGCAACCGCAGCTGGTGTTTCGTCCACGGCAGCAGCCTCTTCCACAGCCAGGATCTCCACAGAAGGAACTTCGGCCACAGCATCGACTGATTCATCGACAGGGATCACCTCCTCTACAACCGCCACCTCGACGGGCCC
This sequence comes from Dichomitus squalens LYAD-421 SS1, assembly GCF_000275845.1. Lineage (NCBI taxonomy): Eukaryota > Fungi > Basidiomycota > Agaricomycetes > Polyporales > Polyporaceae > Dichomitus > Dichomitus squalens. The sequence continues at coordinate 582,640 of NW_006766886.1, forward strand.
AGCGTCCTCGGCTATAGCCTCTTCGACAATCTCCTCGGATGCGACGGGAGGGGGCTCCACTTCCGCCTCTGGGACATCCGTAGTCTCAACAATGGGAGCCTCGGATGGTGCGGTCTCCTCTAATACAGGGGTATCATCTGCAACGACAGGATCCTCAGCGGAAGGAGTTTCTCCTGCCTCCTCGGCGGCAGGCTCTTCTGCTGGCGCCTCCTCTGTGGCAGGGAGGCTCTCGACGACTTCCTCGATGGCGAGGACTTCCTCAGCCTCGGGTTTGCTCGCTTCGTCAGCTGAAGCATCCGCCTGCTCATGAGCGGGCTTCTCCTCGGGCACTCCGGTCTCGTGAGATACCTCAAGGGCATCGGGTTCTTCAGCGACCACTTCCGGCGCAGACTCGGGAACGACTTCGGGCTCAGGCGTAGGCTCCTCGACGGCAGCGGCCTCGGACTCTGCAGGCGCGCTCTCGATGGCGTCTTCGACAACCGGAGCAGGGCTGTCCTCCGCGTGCTCAGCGTCAGGCTCTTCGACAGCGACTTCAGATTCCTCAATAACAGGTGCCTCCTCCGCAGCGATCTCAGCAGCGACTGACTCCTCGGGAACGGCGGCCTCGGCAATGGGCTCAGGCTCGGGCTCGGGTGCGGACCTCTCAGCGACAACAGGTGCAGAGGTCTCTTCGACGACGGGCTGCGACTCAGGGGCGGACTCTTCAGTTTCGTTTGGCGCAGCGGTCTCCTCGACGACGGGTACCTCCTCAGTGGCTGGCTCCTCAGCAGCCTCTTCGACGACAGGAACGGTCTCCTCCAACGCGCCGGGTTCAGCTGCGGGCGCAGGGGTACCTTCATCGGCAGTTGCGACAGCAACAAGAACCTCGTCGACTGGCGCGGGAGACTCTTCTTCAGCGACAGCTTCTTCAGTGGGCGCAAGCTCCTCAGCGGCAGGCGTCTCCTCGACCACTGGAACTTCCTCGGTGGCGGGCGCGGGCGCGTCCTCTTCGACTGGCTCCTCCGTGGGGACGGGCGCGTCCTCGGTAGGCGCGGCGACTTCATCAGCGACGTTTGCGACGGCGTGCGTCTCCTCAGGCACAGTCAGCTCATCAGCTGCAGGCGCCTCAGTCACAACCTCTTCTGCCACAGGAGCGGGAGCGTCTTCGACGGCCGGAGCTGGCTCCTCTGCCTCATCCGACGGGGCCTCTGCGGGAACAGCGCTCTCTTCGGGGACAGATGCAGCCTCGGTCGTGGTCTCTTCGGGCTCTGGGACGGGAGCCTCGGCTTCAGTGACAGGTGGCTCGGCCACCTCAGTGGGAGCAGGAGCAGGCTCTGGCTCGGATTCGTGTACAGGCCCTTCGACCGTCTCGTCGGAGGATACCGCGGGATCGGTCGGTTCTGGAGCAGTGGCCTCCGTGACAGGTTCCTCTCCCGTGAGAGCGGCGTCCTTGACGACCGGAGATGGTTCCTGGGGAGGCACATCTTCCGCTGGATACTCTCCAACTAGTACCTAATCAGTCCTGCAATGCATTGACACGAGTCGCAAGAATACACGCACCAGTAGCAGTGTCAGCAGGCCCGGCGGGGACAGAGGGCTCCACCTTGTCGTCTGCCACGTCCTCCGCAACATCATCTGCCTGTATCGTCCAAACGAGCGATTTTGAGCCCATGAAACGCAGTATGGGTGGATATACAGACATACCTCGGGATGCGCGTCCGCCACAGACACCTCGGCACCTTTGTTCTCGATCGCGTCATTCTGTGCGCTAGCTGCTGCCTCTGTGGTCACCTCCTCGTCTGTGGGCTCCTGTGCGCTGGCATCAACAGCGCCATCTTCCTCTTGGTGAACACAGTCGTGTGCCGGAGTTTCTGTCTTACTGAGCGCGTTCACGACTTCATCCAAAGCCGGGTCGACGTCAGCGGTCGCAGCGGGACCTGCAGATGTCTCGCTGAGGAGATGAACAGGCTGCGCTGGCTCTTCGAGAGCAACAGACATTGGGGGAGTGGGTAGGCTGTGGAAGGACGAGAGAGATAAGCCGGAGTGGCTGTACGAGCTAGGAGGCAATAGTGGCGGGAGTGCTCACGCGCACTTCCCTTCCAACACAGAACCAGCAGAAAGCGAACAATCCGCGCTTTTCCTCTTTGCGTCAATCTCAGATCCCTTCTTTCCCACCAACGACGCGCAAGGCACGTGATCGTATTTGCACCATAACAGGCAATTTCTTCCTTCAGCTCGGCGCGTCCGACCGGCGAATCCAAGGCCCAATACACATAACATCGAGATCGCATACACTGGAACAGCGGTATGCTACAACACGACATCGTCCACTTTCTCTCGTAGATATAGTCTGTAAGTGAACGCGCGCCGTTACACGGCAGCTCAGCCAAGTAGAGCTGCGCCCAGAAGGCCAAGCAGACCTGCAACACCGATTGTCCCCACACCGGACGGCCCGACGGCAGCATTGCTGCTAGCGCTGGATGAATTCGCAGAGCTCGTGCTTGAAGGATGCGCCGAAGTACTAGTACTCGCACTGGAGCTTCCGGCTGCATGAGCCCCTGTGGGGGCTGCGCCAGAGCTCGTCCTATATTCAAGCGGTCAGTTGCCCAGTCATAGTGCTATCCAGAAAATTTCGTTACGGGTTTGGCGCGATGGCAGTAGTTGTAGGCTGGTTAATAGTTGCGGCCGATGACACCTGACTTGAGGCAGCTGAAGAAGCTGGAGGGGCCGACGCTGTGCTTGTGAGGCAGCTGCAGCAGGTGATCAATAGGTTGGACTCGCGTCGACATGCAGGGATGGGCTCAACCTATTGTCCGGTCCGGGCTGCACATTCTGGATGTCCGAATAGGCTACCGCGCCAGTCTTGTCTCTGAGCTCCGTCGTACTGGACCATACGATTGTGAACATAGTTGTCAACTGCTATGGCTATGTGCGTCTCACAACGAGGTGCCCGAGGCCAGGTCAACCGTCCAGGTATACGAGTTACCATTCTGAATGGGAAACTGTCTGATCTGAGGTAGCGGGTATAAATTCCATGTGAAGCTCATATGACCAGTCGGCAACATACCGCTTGGGCCGAAGGTTGTCCCCCTATGATCATAGTGTCGTTCAGATGCGTTTCCCGTCAGGGTCCAAGAGCACATACCCGGAATCAACGAGAGGTAATATGGAGCCTGCCCCCCAGACCAGGTGAACTGCACAGGAACTGACATGTCGATAAGCGGTCTGACAGCCCCATCGACAGCATATGCTGCTCACCACATTCAGTAGGCCCCGATCTGCATAGAGTAGGTTCAGCATACCGACCACAAGCTGAACCCTTGCGGGAGACGTACAGAGTATTAATCATGAGATTTCCAGAAGCTGAGGCCTGAGCCATTGCCAGGAGGCAAGCTACCAAGACGGTGATGGCAGTGGTGAGCAGCATCTCAGTCCGACGTCAAAGGGTGCAGGGAATGGGGTCAAAGGAGGGGATCGTCTCGGCAACCCAAGGGGAGTAGAGTGAGCGTTGATATAGTCCGTGAGGCGGTCTCTGGGGAGTGGTTGGTATTTGACTAGAGCCGACAGCGTGAAGGTATCCGAAGTCGCGGCGGAGAATGAACTGTGGCAGGGACGAAAAGAGCAGTGCGACAGAAATGGCGAATACTTTGCCTATTTTGTTCACCGCCGCACCTTCTTACCATGTGCGCCCGAATAGCGCCAAACCTGCGTCCTAAGGCCCGAAACGCCGCAGCATGCAAAGAATGCTATTGTCATACATTGAGCAACATCGCAAGTAAGCAAAATGCCACATAAAATGAATGTGACGTGCGCCGACTGCGCTACATAGCAAGAGATACGGCACCTAGATGTACACATCACAGACCAATCCAACTGCTTTTGCCTCCAGCGTTGTGCAGCGCAGTCTGACTGATCTTCACGAGGCTCACGCCCTCCTTTTGTCTGTCTTCCGCCATGCCAAATGACGCCCCACCGCTAGGCACTTGCAATGTCAAATGAGGCACATCCAGTAGGGGACTTGTCACCTGGATGGGGGTGCTGACGAGCGGGCTGAGGAAGCTGCTGTCCGGGGACGGACTCATCGGCGACAGGGAGTCCTTCCAGATGGGCGATGATACAGAAGAGCTTGGTACGGGGAGGAATGCTTCCGCGTACCACTCGTACCATATCTTGCGCGCGTCCGTCAACCGCCACAGCGAGACCGTCAGCTCTGCATCGGCGGGGAGGTACAGCGGATCCTGCGGAGCTGCGCGTCAGTATTGGGGTCGGGGCTTCCCAGAACAGCCTTGGGAAGGCAACAAACATACCTTGAGCGGGAAGAAGAGCGGGAACCAGCTCAGCATATCCTTTGATATCAGCGCCATCCGCTCTGGATGAATGCTGATGCCGACGTTTCTATACAGCACGGCCTCGAAATATCCACCGAACCCGTGAAGGACGCCAGCGTGGGGGATGTGGAACGTGAGCTTGGCCGACCTGACGTTATGGCTATTCGTCAACGGCAAACCTGCAAGCGTTGAGCCAAGCAATCTGCGTAAGCTTCAACATCAAGCGATACTTGTCAAAGGGAAGATGGTGAAAACGTTGCAGGCATACCTTGCTCTGTCAGGGCTGCATCTTTCCTTGGGTGCTCGAACTCCCAACATTCTTGTATCCGAGGGCCACACGTCCCGCTAATACCGGTCCCGTTGTCGCTCAGGATGTTGATCGCATGGAGCATGACCACATATGGTGTCTCGGATGACTTCGGGTCCTTACTCGCCCTCGTCTCGTTATAGAGCTTGGAAGAGGAGAGAGGCGCGATGTATGCCGTGTACGACGACGGTATGGAGATGCCGTCCGCTGCGTTCCTTCAGCTTGACGTCTGACAGAACGAGTCAAATGAAACCTTACGCTTCAAGAACCTCATCGCACCGTCGAGACATTCCGGGCTGAGCTCATTGTCTCCGAATGAACCCAAGAGCTCGCTGACGAGGATGTCCACCTTCTCCGGAACTTTTAGGGTGCGCATGTCGCCGTAGAGCAGCGCCACCTTCTCGTCGCCCCACTCGTTGCGGTGACGCTCCTGGAGGCTGCGTACTACCCCTATCAATGAGCGCTCACAGAACCCTGCCGATCGACTTACGTGACATATGCGTTCGGGTTCTTCTCCACCGCGTAGACGAAAGCTTCCACCTTCGCACGCGCGATAGCCTTCAGCGATCGAGCTACTAGAGGCCCGCGCCCCGCGCCAGCGACGCAGATCGTGCTGCGAAAGATGAGTATGTGCCACAACAGCACTCACACCGTCGTGCATCACATCTGCTCACATTTTCTCAGGCTTCTCCCAGTCTCTCAGGGCGAGGTAGATGGCCTGCAGGTGCATGAGAACATTAAGTGCGCGCAGCGGTGCGACCCTGCAGTATCGTACCTCCTCGTAGTTCCGGTACTTCACCGGATCTTGCTCAAACGTCTGGTAGGTGATGCTTTGCAGGTTATCCATGAGCGGCTGAACAAAACCCGTTGAGCCAGGGTCAGAGGGCGCAGAAGATGCATCGGGCTTACCTGCAGCGGGGCCTGCAAGTAGTCTTGGTAGCCCTGAGCGAAGTGCTCGACCGTGCCCGCAGTCGTGGCAGCCTTCACGAAGGAACTGGTCTTCTCAAGGTGCCGGACATACTGGAGATAAGCCAGCTCGCCCCCTCGAGGGTGCTTCTTCGCCCTTGTTCCGGAAAGGATCACGGTCGGTTGCAACTAGCGCGTAGATTCAGGCTTGTCAGCGAACTCTAGCCGTCCATGCCATCGAGACATATGAACTGACCTTGAAAATGTCCCGAATGAAAGACTGCGTGCCCTTGGGCAGAACAGGGTACCCCTTCGCGTTCGCAATAAATGTTGACGCCGGTAGCCACAGATATCGGACCGGCTCAGCGAGCCACTGGTTCAGCACGGTTGACGATAACGGCAAGGGTGGAGTAAGATCGAGAGCTGCCGCGCTTGAATCAGTTCCGCCGCGGACGTCCAAACATAACACGCGTACTAACTCAAGGTCAACCTCGGGTTATATCCGCATATTGTCCGTATGGTGTCCCACATCTCCCAAGTCGTCAGATTTGACTCCGGCGGAGAGCCAACAGCCAGATCATTAGACGACGCTGAGGAGAAACGCGAAGTGGACGGCTCCACCGGAGAGGGTACTGGGGACGGCGAGCGTGAAGGGACTTGCACCACGGTGACCGCGTCGTAGATGGGTATCTTGACGGAGAACTCCATGTATGGTACCGAGCTCAAACACGCGTTGATCGCACGAGCGTACGATCCGACTTGGATACGGTTATTTGGAGTTGGGAGGATTGCACATGGTGCGTTCAGGTAGGACGCAAACGCAAGCTCTTGGTGAAGGGCCTAAGGGTGACAATGGACATGGAATAGGGTGAGCGACGTCAGCCCACGAAGTTCCGTGCATCCTGCGAAGCCGAAACTTAGGGGAGACTAGAGCGACTCACAATCTCAGCGTCATGGCGAACCCAGTCATCGGTCGCGTCAAGTTCGAGCCAGTCCGAAATCAGGGGAATGATGCACTCGGCCTCATCTAGACCACACACCATGGTGCGCCATTCCCGTCAGACCGTCTCCTGTGATGAAGAGCGCACAAGGCAAACTTACCTAGCCGGGATACCGTCACTTCGTCGCGAAAGAACGCGGGCTTGGATCTCCACGCCTCGGCGCGCTGCTCGATCTCCGCGAGCGTGTCCTGCTCCTCGTCTGGGTTGAGGATGCACAGCTCCCTCCAGCGTGCCTTCCACTTGTCGGTCGTAAGGGGCACGCAGATCGTCTCGTAGCCATCCGTGCGCGCGTCTGTCACGGCTCGAAGGACGGGCGTGTCGTCTCCTAGGTCGTCGCGCTGCGAGAGTACGTTCAAATCATCATGCGTGTGGTGGGCACTGAAGACAGGCATGTCGGACAAGAATTGCCCAGGCTATCGCATCGGCGAATGATGGAGCTGCACAAAGGTGAGTGGGCGGTGGCTTTAGATTGTCCTTGCAGTAGGGGCGACCAGTAACTTGGTGGCGGCGGCGATCTGTTCGCGATCTGTGACCATCTAATCATTCGAAGTAGTAGATAGACGCTGTATCGATTCTACGGTACGATCAGATCGACCTCGTCCATGGCTTCAATCGGTGGCACTCAGTATTTCATTCAACTCTAACGGCGCCAGCATAAGGTGCAATCAGACGGCAGCGACCAAGCCGCATAGAACCCTACTCGTAAGGTAACGTAATCCCGCACCCACGCACCCAGCGGAAGACCTCCGCGCTCAACCTCCCTCCATCCGCGGCCGCTTCGCGTCCTCTCCGTCTCTCTCTTCAGGGCCGTCCTGCCCCGCAGCATCCGCGCCCATTCCGTACCCTGTGATGACGCCTTCAATCACCGCCCTGCCGACGATCTGTCGCAGCTCCTCTTCTGGGACTTCCCTGCCCTCTGCCTGAGCACGCTGGATGACGTCTTGCACGGACAAGAGCAGCGACGAAGTCAGGTTCTCAGACGCCACGTTTTGCGCGTGCTGCGAGGGCTGTTCGTGTGCCTCTGCGGGAGCTGTTGCCCCATCCTCGGCTGTGTCACCTCCGACACTTCGGAGGTAGGCGGCCACGGCAGGGAACTCCTCCCCTTCCAGGTACTGGGCAGGCTGGGGGCTTTGTGAGCCGGTGGCGGGAAATGGCTGGCGCAGATGTCCTCACCGATAAGCCTTCCGAGTTGTGCCGATTGACGACAGCACCACGCTCGACAAGAAACCTGGCAGTGTCGATGTTCTCGACCACATAGAGCGGTGTGTCTCCGTCTTCGTCGGTGACATTGACGTCGCCGCCTGGGGAGTCATGGTCAGGAAGGTGTCATCCTATCTCATGGTGACCAACCTTGCGATATCAGGTATTCGAGGATGTTCAGGTGTCCGTATGATGCCGCAGCGTGCCTAATGAAGTCATGAGCACGCACATCGGAGGTCATTCCCCAATATGAGTCTTCCGATGCTCACATGGGGGTGTATGTATTCTCATCAGGTACATTTGCAGATATTGCTACAAAGATGATTTCAATGTTCCATGTCAGACGAATACTGACAATCTCACAAACAGTGTACTTCTATTAGTTCCTGCGGGGTAAGGAAGTCGGTTGAGCCCTAGAACTCGATAGGGGTAAGACTAGCATTCTAATGCATACCCTCACGCGTTCTAGATCGCCGTCTCCAGCCGCGATCCAAATGTTCTTTTCATGTTCTACGTTAGTGGAGACCGGCATGGTGGTAGACGTATGTCTAAAAGTTTCAGCAGTGCTCCGTCACAGGCGCCGGCGAGGCCGACAGCTTCGACCACGTGATATACCATATTAGGATATGACACTGATTGATTCTCGTGCCCGGTTATTGCCTAAGTCTGGCCCAGTCCTGTAGCATGCACACGGTCTAAACCCCTGGATACATATACACGAGCTATGGAAAGGAAAGTGTCAAAAGTGAGCGTATTTGCGAGTAGCCACAGTTGACCCAACGACCCGCCATAGCGAGCGTTCCCTCATTCCCTCCGTGATGACTCGAAGTGGCGCAACCTAGATGCTCTTACTCTGCTTGGAGTGTGTGAGAGGTGAAGGGCATATAGGGGAGCTTGCGGCGCAAATTCATTGCCAAACTAAATTGTTGGCTTCGCTGCAAAAATGACTAAGAGGCTGACTGCCGCCCAGTTCAACCATTGTACACGATACTGGCGACGAATATGCGGATGACACGACCTCCGCGGTGAGGTATATCACAGTCAAGGTGAAGGCTTCATTGGAATGGGTCCAAGAGGAATCTAGACTGCGGGGGGAAACTGGCCCGTGGCTCATAAGACATATTAGCCGCTGACCGCATCACAAGGCTGGTAACGCCCACTGGAGTGATGATAGGTCAGCTCGCTTCAAATTCATTAGTGCATCACTATCGCTGGTTGGGATGTACGCGTACAAAACAAGCATGAACGGTCTTGATGCGTGCGCAGTGGCATCATGTATCTCAGATAGAAGAGATGTTAGACATTAATCGAGGAATGGAAGCGCACTTGTGATCAACATTATTGGGACGACTAGGGACTCCTGCCTGTGTCAGGGGACATCTGTCTACATGCCAGGATGGAATTTTCCGCGCTGCGGCGCTGAATGAGCCGCCCGAAGAGTGGGACTAATAGTCCGCAGTTGGTTGACCGACGCGCTCACGATGAAATCTCAAGAAGCGGATCTGCGATCTGAGGCTGGATCTTCGGATTTGTCCTGGTAAGCGCCTTATAGCCGAGGAGGACAGATCACGTCCGGGGATACAGCAGCGGGGTTTTCCCAGATCTGCGCGCGCTGTGCAGGCCAATACAGAGACATGCGGGGGCGTGAATACGGGCGCGATCTGGGCCGGTGATGGCGCAGAGCGGTCGAGTCGTGGCTGGGCGACGGGAGGCGGACAGTCGGTTTGTGCGTGGCTGGATCTGGGTAATTAAGATCAAATTCGGGGGAACGGCTAGCCGAATTAGTGCGTGTCCGAGTCGGGGGTAGGATCTATGGCGGCGCTGGGGCACGACTTGGCGGAAGACGCGTGCTGTGCGGTGGCAGGTGTGAGGGCGGACGAGAGTGGGCAGGGGTCGGACGGGGCGGGGCGGGGGGCGTCGAGGAAGAGGAGGAAGAGGCGGACGAGATAGGCTTTGCTGATCGGAGGCGTGCCGAGCGATATGCGACTCTGACAAGTCTGCGAGCGTCTGCAGGGAGGTCGAACCTGAGCTGCAGCGGCAGGCAGCGGAGCCCACAGGCGCCCCTGTGTTGGACCTCCTGGTGAGAGTTGCGGCTGCGGCCGCTCTCGCCTCGCCTTCCGCTCCTTTGCCCCTATCCATCAGCATCGCCTGCCGTCCGCCTCGTTCTCTCCGCTACCTTATTCCATTTTCTAACCACCACGCACCCATACCTTACTCCCGCATAGTCTTACCTTATCCACTCGCCATGAGTTATCTGGCCTCCCAGCATCGAGGCTACAACTCTCTTTCCCATCCCGACCTCCCCCAGCACCCCCCGATCCACTCCGCACACCCTCCCCGTCCCCCCATGCACGCCCCGCCCTCTTTCCCCGATCTCCCGCCCTCCTCCTTCTCCCCAGCCCCGCCCAGCCCTATGCCATCCAGCTTCCCTCATCCATCTCACGTACCCGATCATCCCCACATCAATTTGCCGAGGCTGGGTGAGACACGGTGCTGTGAGTCCTCCCCCGTATCCTCGGCGATCGTTCATCGATCGACCCTGCACTCCGAGCCCCGTTCCGTTTCCATGCTGACTGGCCGATATGATCATCACAGACTGGACGCTCCTCACCTCCGACTTGACCTTCCTCTACCTTGATCCTGTCCTCGCAAGCCACCTCGGCGAGCAAGCTGACTTGCTTATAGGCAAGCCGCTCTTAGCCTACGTCCACCCCGATGAACAGGCGTCCGCAAAGGTAGATCTCGGAGCTGTGCTGGAGAGTCGGACTTTGCACGGCAGCGTCACTCGGTGAGTGCTTCGATGTATGATGCGCGTGTTAGCTTCTTTCTTATGCAGGCGCCGTGTCCAGCGTCCGCTACTCTCGATTGTCGCGCGTCCGTCGGCAGTTGGGATACAATGGTCCCCCTTCGGAGTGGATAGACGCTGATAAGATCGCCGTCGACTCAAACTACATGGCGGTCGACATCGTCATCAACTACGCGGCCGACGGCTTGGTGCTCTGCTTCATCCACGCTGTTGTCGACCTCACGCCACGAGACAATGACGAACACAACAAGACGTGCTGGACAAACTGGTGTGGCACAGCCAGTATGGGCATGGAGCAGGCTCAGCTCCTATATGGCCGCCTACAGCAGGCTTTGCCCCCTCCGCCTACCATGTCTCGCGTGTTCCAAATTCTTCTGAACCAGCCTAACAGGCCGTTGTGTCTCAGTTGGCCCCAGGAGCGCCCCGGTGAGCCGACTTCAAAGGACTTTGCGCGGCTCGCCGAGGACATCCAAATCACTAGCACCGGCACTGACGCCCGAACAAGCTGCACACGGAGGTACAAGGCATGCCAAGTCATGGAGTTCTCCATGGGTGACAAGCGGGAGGTGGAGAGTATATTTATTCCTCATGGTGCGCCACCCTCTTCATCTCTAAACGCGCTTGATCCCTAATCCGAACCGCCTCAGGCGCCATTATCTTCGCATGTCACAAAATCACCCCGTACCCCCGTTCTAACGTCGGCGGCGGAAGTGGAATGCCACAACTCGGATATCATTCGGGCAACTACGCATCCCAAGGAAACGCTCAGCAGTACTACGACTCGCCTCAAAACCACCCTCAGAACCCCCACAATCCTCACATCTCCTCCCTCCACTCATACACCTACAGTCCTCAGCCTCAACCACCGATGTCGTCGTCCTACCCACCGAATGCTTGGGTCAACATGGAGTCGTCGGGTTCCCCGAACCCGTACGCTCATTGGGCCCCTAGTTCTCTTCCGAATGGGGCCCCTATCAGCAGCATGCGCACATCTTCCTATTCTGCACCTCCGCCACCTCCGGCGCCGCAGCACCAGTGGTCACCACACCAACCTACGTACTTGGACACCGAGTCTCCGGTCTCTCCGGACGACCCTTCTCTCCCGAGTCCTGGAGGGATGTATCACGCTTCCGGCCCTCTGGACCAGGAAGAGCAGGCCCCGCCGTCGCCACTCAACGACTTGGTTCCCGCTCCTAGGTCCGGACGACGGAACAACAGGGAGCAATACGGGAACGGCGGACGTACAGCGGGCAACCCTCCCGTGGGAGTCGTGAAGTGCGCGAGCTGTAAGGCGACTCATAGCCCAGAATGGCGAAAAGGTCCAAGCGGGAAAAAGGACCTGTGCAATGCGTATGTGTTCTTTCATATCAGATTCATCTGGATCGTCGGTTAGCTCACGTCTCTTTTCCTTCCATCCAGCTGTGGGCTGCGCTTTGCGCGGTCGCGTGCTAAAAAGGAAGGAGGCAGCCAGCGTCGCCGCAAGGACCGCGCGATGAGCACGTTGTCCACGTCCACGAAGCCAGACCCGTCGCCCTCTGCGTCTCCCGTGAGCGCGTCGTACCCGAGCATGCGGCGAGGAAGCTTCTTCGAAGAAGGTTCCTTCCTCTCTACATCATCTGCAGGCTCAGGGTCCGGGAACGACAGCTTCTCGCATGGCCCACCCTTCGACGGCATGACTCCGTCGCCCTCGCCCCCGTCTGGCGGCATGCACTACGTGCCCGGGCACTCTATGGGCTACAACCCATCTCCGATGCCAGTCGACAGACACGGCTTCGGCGGCCACCCGAACCCGAACCAGTACTACTCCCTTCCGCCTCCGCAATCTGGCTTCCCGCAGCAGCCAGCCGCCCATCACCTGCCCTCGAACGGCCACCACCCCCTGCCTCCCGCGCGCCTGGAGCCGGTCATGCCATACTCCAACAGGCTCTCTCCGCTCATGTCCCCTGCGTCGCCTGTCTCGAACTCGCCGCTCAGCGCCGGGCTGTCTGCCGCGTCGTACGAACGGGACAAGCGGTACGAGAGGGAGGCGGACCACTTCGCGATGGGGCAGCCTCCGCTCGGACCTGAGCACTCGTACCGCATGGGAAAGCAGACGGGGTATATGGCGCGTGAGTCCGGACCGTATTGAGCTGCGGGTTCCCTTAAAATCTGTCGCGACACCCCCGGCCGTCACCTAACGTCTGCTTATTATTCTCTACCCTACTCCTTCGTTTCCATATTCCCGCAACGTCAGGTAAAGTTTGTTATTGTAACGATCCCGTTCCGTATTCGATTCTCGGATCGGTGTATTCTTGTTGTTGTTCGGTACTTCTACCGCCGACCCCCAAGTGTAGCGCTCGCATGTACGGAGGGGCGTGCGGTTTGACCTTCGCCCTTTGACGATATTTATCCTCTGTATTCGAACCCCCTATTGTCGTCTACGCAGATTGCACTCAGCCACGACACGACCCGCACGCCGCATCCCCAGGAACCATACATATCGCTATAGTTCTCATGCCCTGATCGTGTATTTGTAATAATTCTCGCCCAGAATGGTAGATGTTTGTCTCTGGCTATTCGCCCGTGTGTACGCCCGTCCGTTTGGCTCAAGCGTCCCAGAGCGAAAGCTCAGCGAGACGAGAAGCTTTTGTCAGGATGCGAACTCTTCGCGGGCGCAGAACCGGGAGGGTACGCGTTCTCTTCGCGTCCTTTGCCTCGCCGTCGCACTAAACGAGGCCTGTGCGGAGCGGGATGGGGGATCGAGGGATCTTGTTGGTCCACCGATGCGCTCGCATGCTTTACGGCATGTGTGTGTGGCCCCAGCGAGAGGGCGCGCGCGAGCCAGGGCGTCCAGGGGAAAGCGTGCGCGCGCGACAGGTTTACTAGCACCGCGGCGAACATGCCGAGTTGGACGCCTGAGGAACGCTAGTGTGGGACGACGGCGGCGTTGTTCTGACATGTCCGAGTGGGAAGGCCGGATGCTGTGGGCGTGCGGTGCGGGGCGCCCTGCGATACGAGAGGCGTGTCCAGACCGTCAAACCGGCGGGGGTGGGCCCTTGCCTGTTTGGCAGGCTTCGCGACGTCGCTATACTTGCTGGACAAAGCGGCCACAATAATGAGTGAGAGAAAGATGGGCAAGGTTCGTGCCTCTCGACATGCCGTCGCGGCCCATCGAACGGCAGAGGGAGGTCGGGCGGTGACCGTGGTTCGAAAGCGTCTGTCACGTGGAGCAAGCTCGACGAAGGTCGGTAGCGCGCGCTGCCATGACGCGTCGCGACGCGTCTAATCACATGGCTTCACGTGCCCAGCACCGCAGCGGTAGTGATGGGCGCTCCCAATCGGAGGTCGCGAGATCGACTCATCCGGGACGCTATCGCTTGATATTCCGCTCTGTTCTGGGTGCTATCCTGAACGCTCTGTATCCACGAGCTCATCTGCCATGACCGAACAAAGCGCGGCGCCGGAAACCCAAGATGCGGCTGCACGTCCTGCAAATGACGCACCGAACGTGGCTGTGGCCGCGCCGACAGAAACCCGGTCGGTTCTCTCGCGATTCTTCCGCAAGTGAGGATCCTCATCGTTTGGGACGTGCTTAGCGGGAAGGTCACGCGAGTCGAGGTCATCCGTCCACCTGCAGCTGGGGACGGCTCCAGCGGCGAGGAGGATGAGGGTGAAGGCGAAGAAGAGGCGATCGAGGATTGGCAGATCCTCGAGGACCTGCCGGACGAGACAACGGTGCGCTTACGCGTCGTTGGCTCATCCACACAACCGCATTCCACTTACCGTGTAATCAGGACATAGAGCTCATCCACTCGCGGCTCAATTCCAACAGCGTCAGCAAGCTGGGACTGCAGCGGTTCGGGCCGCACCTGAAGCGGCTTTGTCTCCGCCAGAACTTCATCTCGCACCTCGACCCGGAAATATTCGGTGCGCTCACCAAGCTCGAGGACCTGGACTTTTACGACAACAAGATCAAGCACGTCGGGACTGCGCTGAACAACATGACGAACCTCACGTGAGTTGCCTTCTGTTCTCGTGCGTTCTCCCGTACCCGTGAACCAACTCATAAAGACGCGGAACGCAGGACGCTCGATCTGTCTTTCAATCTGATTAAGCATATCCCGGAGGAGATCGAGAAACATCTCACTTCGCTCACGACGATCTTCTTCGTCCAGAACCGTATCTCGCATATCGCGAACCTCAGTGGGCTTGCGGCGAACCTGAGAAGCATCGAGCTTGGAGGAAATCGGCTCCGAGTGCGTACCACGTAGGTCTCACATGGCTTGGACTGACATGGCCTTCGTTGCTAGAAATTGGAGGGACTGGAGGCGCTCGTCAATCTAGAGGAGCTGTGGGTGGGTAAGAACAAGATAACGAAGTTAGAGGTACGGTCATAAGAGGTCGCGTCTCCCTGGCAGGGCTTTGACCATGATCCGTAGAACTTGGATACCCTCAAAAAGCTTCGCATTCTATCAATCCAGTCCAACCGTATAACGAAGATAGAGGGTCTCGAGAACCTCGAGAATCTCGAGGAGTTCTACATCAGCCACAACGGTGTACAGCGGCTCGAAGGTCTCGAGAAAAATGTAGAGCACGCTTGGCCGTCTTTTTGCTGTGCAACGGGACTGATGCTCGCCTCAGATCAAACTGCGGACACTTGACGTTGGCAACAACTTCATCGAGCGGGTGGAGAATGTCTCCCACCTCACTAGCCTTGAGGAGCTATGGGTACGTTTCGATGTCCGTGTGAGTGCACATCCTCCCGTTGTTCATGACGGTACTGCAGATCAACGACAACAAGATCACTACCCTGCTCGATCTCGAACCGCAGCTAAAACACATCGAGACGCTGGAGACGATCTATCTGGAAAGGAACCCTGTCCAAGCTACAGAGGGTGCTGCCTACCGTAGGAAAATCATCCTCCTGCTCCCTCAGATACAACAACTCGACGCAACGTAGGCATTATCAGCGTCGTTTATTCTCCTCTATGCTCACACTATCATCAGATATGTCAAGCAATTCCCGGCATAACCGCGCGGCGTATACCGTCACCCGCAGCGCATTCGGGCGTAACGCGGGCCTTAGCCTGCCAGTCTGTGTTGTCCACGGCCTGCCGTTCCTTCTACTACACACCGCCACAGTGTCACTGTATATCAGATCTTTCAGGGACTCGATCGCGTCTGCGCACACCGATCGCGGTCGAGGGAATCTTTTAATGATGCACCGCGCGATCGCCGCACGATTGACGATTTGCGCTGCTGATCGCTCACGTCGCGCGGGGCCGCACCTTCTTTGTTCTGGTGTGCGGGACCGGGAGCGCATCGGGTGGTGGGCGGCGTGAGCTGGAATGCGCGATATGCTGGATGTAGGTAGTGCAGTCGAAGCCCGGATCTATCCTTTGATCTCATTTCGCAAAGGTCGGCCTCTACTTATGACATAGCGTGGGCGAGTCAGCGGCGGCAACCTGGGCGCATGCGTGTGATCAGAGACTATGTCAGGATGTGGTCGTCTCACTTGATGCGTGTGGACGGCCGTGCGTCGGAAATGAGAGTGAAGGTGGCCAGGTGTCGGACCTCCGAGGAGAGTGCACCCGTGCGGCAGACACGCGGCAACGCGTTGTTTGTGCGTGTTTTGCTACACCCTTCACGGCTTATATGACCACGCCCACCACGTGAGCGCGTCTCTTGCTTCCGGCCGTCATCGCTGCGCCGCCGCACCGCCTGCTTTCCGGTCGTCCCTCACTCCTTCCTGCCGATGGCCCCAAAAGACAAGTCCAGGGCTGCTGGCGTCAGCGCAAGCTCATTCATGGATCTCCAGGCGGAGTTGGAGAGGAAGAAGCAGGAGTTCGCCAAGAACAGGGCGGCCGGCAACGCCATGGCGGTCGTCGGAGGCGCCAAACGGCCGGACAAGGTACGCCCATGTCCCCCCCATATCTCGCCCCATCATGAATGCCAGCAGGATCGTGCTCGCATCTGAAACCAGAAGGAGCCGAAATGGGCGAAGCAGAACGCAGGCGTGCACGACCGCGCGGCCCGGGACGTGCGGCAGTTCGAGGACGACGTCAGGCCCAGCTACGACGCCGCCCGCGCGAGGTTGGAGAAGAAGGCGAGACAGTACAAGCTGCTGCAGCAGGGCAAGAGCGCGGGGCTGTCCGATAAGCAGTATGGCAGCGTCCTGGTGGACGTGAGCGTGTTTGCTATGTGCTGTATCTCGCCACACTGGCCGCTGACCCGACGTCGGTCGCAGTTCGAGCAAAAGGCCATCGAGCACTATCAATCCGACAGCGATGACGTTGACGAGTCTTTGACTGTCCCTGTGCCCCCTCAGGATGCGGAGGATGATCCTGTCATCGAGTATCAGGACGAGTTTGGGCGCGTGCGGACAGCCCCACGTTCGGAGGTTCCTCGCGAGTTCCTCCCCGACGCTGAGAAGGAGGACGATGAAGATTTTGAGTACGTGTGTTACGTCGCCCGACAAGGAGTCTGTATCGCTAATGTCTACCACCTGTGTCAGTCCTTATGTTATCCGTAAGTATACTGATTTTGTCAAGCACGCTTCATGTCTGACGACTCCCAGGCAATCCTGTCAATCACTTTCCCACCTGGGAGCGCAGTATGGAAGATCAGGAGAAGATCAAGGCCGCGCTCGAAGAGGACGAGCTTGCCGACATCCACTACGACGCCTCGCGCGAAGTCCGCGCGAAGGCTGCCGGCTTCTACAAGTTCTCCGAGGATGAAGAGACCCGTAGGAGGGAGCTCGAAGCATTGAATAAGAGACATGAAGAGACGCGGGAGGCGCGGGAGAAAGCAGGGGCGGTGGATGTGCTCCCGGGGCGGATTGAGGGCATGCGCGCGGACGAGGCAGCGGGATCTGAACCCGTGAGGAGTCGTGCGCAGGAGAAGCGGAAGCGCGAGTTGGAAGAGCGAAGGAGATTGTTGGAGGCGAGGAAGAGGAAGAAGACCGGAAAGGAAGAAGAGTCGCCATCGGCACCCTCCACCACGGCCCAAGTCCCTCCGTCAACGAAGGCTGTATCTGACCCGCTTGCAGTTTTGGGAGCACCGCTGGCGAAGACTGTAACCAATAGAGATCAACGCTCGGGCCCGTCAAATGCGGCAGATGCTTTCTTAGCCCAGGTCGAACAGGAGATGCTCAAGCGATAGGCCTAGTCGTCGCGTCGAAGTGAGTTCGTTGCGTCTCACTATATGCATCTCCGATCAAGCACTCAATGCATACTTAGCTTCTCGTACAAGGCGCGTCGGACATATCAAGCTATACCTCCCTCCTGCTTGCACGTACTCGACGTGCTCTTCTCCTCTCTTTGTCGTCCTGCTCTTCACCTCCTCCCGACCCTCGATCACATCCATCATGAATGCTCTCGTCGTCTGCAGGACCTCCAACGCAGGGCCTTCTGCCGTCTTATGCCCGCAGTTCACCTTGGCCTTATCGCTCTTCCCGGACGTCTCAACGAATGTTGTCAGATCGTCGATCGTCTTGAACCATTCGACGATACTACCTTCGTTGGGGAAGATGATCGGCGCCCACTCGTACAGCGTGTCTCCAACGTAGAGCATCGCTTCCTCCTCATCCCACAGCCCAAGCTCGTCGGGGACGTGACCGGGCGTGTGCAGGAGCGTCACTCCCAAAGGCTTCTCGTCGTTGGAGAGTATCTGATCGAGATGAGGTCGGAACGAGGGACGGTAAACAGGTGTGCGGATGCCGAGGTTATCGCAGAGGGAATGCGTGGGGAGCTTGTCTGGCGCGAGGAATAAGGGATCGTTGCCGGACACGAGGACAGGCGAGTCGTGCGCAAACTGCTCCACTCCCACTACCATGCGTGCGCGTGAAACCATCAGCCACCCGACCCAGTTGCTCGTGGTATGGATGACGTACGGATGTGGTCGTAATGGCAGTGGCTCAGTACGACGACGTAGTGCATCCTTCCCCCAGGGTTCAGCGGCTCCCCGCCGTTGTCGTCGATCGGCACGGTCTCGACGAATTCGCGCAGGCTCGTCACTCCGACTTCTGGGTCGTTCGACTTCCCGCCACAGCCGGTGTCGAGGAGCAGGATCGTGTTGGCCGCGGAGACGAGTTTGGCGTAGATGAAGGGGTGCTCATCGTAGACGTCGTCGACCTCGACAATCAGGAATGTGGACGGGGTTAGACGGCGAGCGGAGAACGCTGTAGGCTTGGATTTGAACCTCGTCGGCGGGGATGCTGGCCTTGTGTGGCGTACTGTGTTTGCTGTAACAGATCCTTTGCACATCGCTGTTCTCGGATATCTTCCAAGGCGGGAGGGCGATAAGACAACTTGCGCGTGAGAGTATATCGAGTGCGAATGTACTCTACAGTTGCTCTGTGCCCGCACTCAGACATTCTCGCACATGATGTCTTCCTCTGCACGCACCATCCTAACTAGTTACGTGTAATGTCGATTTACCCGCCCGATACGGGACATATCACTGCGACTTCCTCCCCACCACGAAGAGTCACTTGAGTAGGATCCTCAACCATCTCCGCGTCCACCGCCCACTGGCTCTCCTCCAGCACCGACCCCAGCGATGTATTCGGATGGCGCGATGTGAGCAAGGCGGCCAGCTGTGTCAGCGGAAGGCCTGCGGGCGTGATCGCGTCAACAAGCGTATGTCAATCATGGACATGCACGCAGAATTGTTGAGTGCGCACTAGCTCCTTCGCCGCCCTGGTCCCTCGGCAGCTCGACCTCCTCTGTGGTCAGCCCTGTTGCGGTCGACGCCGCGGCAAAGTAGAGCACGGTTATCGATGGTGTGCGGAGAGCCGCCATGGCGGTGGGAAGTCAAGGTGCATGCTCACGGGATCGTAGGACCGACCTCAGCCTCGGTCGCGGTCGGGTAGCGGGGGCAGGTGTATGCTACATGTATTTCGTACAAGCACAAACATCCGTGCCAACAATCAGTTAATCTCCTGTGCAGTAGTCAAGAGCTACCCGGATAGCATGAGCAATTCGCAACAGATCGTAAATCCAAGGTGTACCGTCGACCCCGCGGTGTAGCATCAAACAGTCCCATCCAAGCCTACACCCATGAAATTGCACCAACCAAAAGCGAGGCAATCCAAGCACCCACTCAAGCAACTAAGGCACGTCCGCGACCGCCAGCAGGACCAGCTCCAGCACACCTGAACCCAAATCCGCCCCCACAGCGCACACAACCGCGCGGACCTCCAATCCGCCCCGGAGAAGACGCGCGCGCCCACTCACCCCTGGTTCCTCCGCCAACTTTGCAAACTCAGCAGCCCCACAACCAACAGTGCCGTTCCCGCGCCGACGAGCCCCGGCAGGTACAGATACCACGTCCGGTCCTCCGCGTTCCCCTCCGCGCCGCCCAGCTCGACCGGGGGCTCCTTGTGCACGCTCTCGACCATCGAGCTCGACAGCTCCTCGTCCGCGTCGTCGCTCGCGTACGCCGGCTCCTTCCGCCGGCGCCGGCGCATGGGCGGCGGGAGCGGGTCGTGCGCGGACGCGGCCTCGCGCGCGACGTCCAGCGTTGGCATCTCCAGCTGCTGCTGGCCCTGCACCCGCTGGCCCTTCCGGCGGACCGTCCGCTGGTTCTGCTGAGGTGGTCGTTGTTGCTGCTGCGAGCGATCGCGCGGCTCACGTGGGCGTATCGCGAGCTCTGTCCCGCTGTCTGCCCCGCTCCCGCTCTCGTTGTCCTCGCTTTCCGTCTCCTCAGCAGGGAGGAGGGGGACGTCGAGCGCGGGGCTGAGCACCCGGGCGCGCACGAAGAACCGCGCGGCCTGCTCGCGGTCGCGGCGCCACGCCTCGGCGCCGTCTGTGCTCGTACCGGTGCCGGGGGGCGGGCCGGACATCGCGAAGGGCGAGCGGAGGGAGGAGAGGCCGGCGTAAGAGGAAGCGAGGAGCGAGGCTGCTGTGCCCTCGAGGTGGAGGAGGCCCGCGGCGAGGAAGAGCTGTGCGAGCCCGGAGGCGCCGCCTAGGCGGGAGATGTAGTACTCGGTGGATCCGCGTGGGGGTGTCGGCACGGAGGGGGCGGGGGTGGAGGCGGTGGTAAGCTGCCCTGCGGAGGGGACCCCTGACGGCGTGGGGGTGGACGGTGTGGGGAGCGTTGTGCCTGTTCCTGTCGCGTGTTCCGCAAGTTCGTCTGGCACGATCGTCGTGAGCGGAAGGTAGTGCGCTGTGAGACGGATGGCTGCTGACGGGAGGCGTGCTTGATGCCATGCCCGGCTACGGGCCCGAGTCGGTGAGTTACGGCGGCTGAGCAGGGACGGGAAGAAGACTCACATGAAGTACTCGAACGCGTCTTCTTTGGCCTTGCGAATGTCGTACAAATCTAGCGCAACTAGAACTAAGCTCGTCGGGTCCATGTTATAGGGCATTTCCGAGGTGATGTCCAGGAGCCAGGGGTATACGCCCGTGGGTGGTGGGGAGATGCTCTCCGGCACGGGTCCAATGATGAGAGATGGCCAGATGACGGAGTCCGCCTTCTCCAAGTGCAATGTCAGGAGCCTCCCGGAACCGGTGTGCAATGACTCGAGCGAAGAGAAGGAGGACGCATGGGGAATGTCTTGCGGGAGCCGTACGAGAGGTGAAGCTGCGAGCGGAGATCTGCGCACGGGGCGAGGCTCTGGAGGGATTCCAAGTCGTTCATCCGCAGACGATGAGATTGGGGAGGACAGAGCAGGAGAGGAGATGACAGTGTCGTCCAGGTCGGATCCCGAGATTAGACCGGCTTCCAAGGATGCCGCGAAGCTGCTGGAGAACTCGGGGTCAGATATGACCGCGTATGACGACTGCGTCGACGTTGTCGATGCCGTGGACGTAGTACGCTCTCGCGGGGAGAGGCGGGAGGGTCGGGGCTCTAATTGCCATACTGAAGCCGCAGTGTCGACCTTGCCGTACAGTTGTCCCTGAAGCGCTGGTCAGTCAAGAGCCCTTGACGTACCCGGTCTCTATGCAACGTGCCTTCACTACTGGAGGTTGACCCCGAACTCCAGCGACAAGGTGATTCTCCTCGATGATGACCTGCACGAATTTGGCCGAAGTTACAGCTACTGCTGCGGGACGGGGAGAGCGAGACTCACGGATACTTCTTCCTCGACCGTGTCATACGGCAAGAGAACGAGGACAGTAGCCTACATCAGGTTAAGCACTCTGACTTCCTTCAAGATGCGCCGTGAGCCACGAACCTGGTCGTGAGACTAACAATAACAAGGCGGGGAGCCGCGTCAGGCTTGACACTGGCACGATGGGAGCTTGGACGCACCTGGTGCCATGAATATGATTGATAGTGATCGTGTAACCTATCCATGCTCGTCGGAGGCGTCTGGAGAGATAACAGGAGGATGATGGAGGATATGAGGAGAGTTGAAGGAGGACATTCGGATCGGAGTGCCCCGACGGTTGTCTTGCCGCGGGACACGAGTGCTCTCCCAGTCGGTACGGGCACGTGTCCGCGCTTGCCCAATTGCCGAAGCGATCGGTAACAGGCGCTGGATAGGCGCTGGCCACAGCCGCGTGCAGATCCTGATTCGGATTCCTGTCGCAGCAGCAGACTCGACTCTGCTCTCGCCTCATGGCCTCCGTCGCCCCTTCCGCCGTTTACTCCGTTACCCCCTGGGAGATCTCCTTCCTCGACCCCCTCAGGCAGTCTCGCAACGCCCTCATCATCCTCAACCAGCCCTTCTCCTTCCCCCTCCTCCGACGCCTCTGGTACTCCTCCGCCTGGCACGCCTGCGCAGACGGTGGCGCGAACCGCCTCCACGACCTTCTCAAGGACCACGACGGCAAAGACATCAGGCACCTGTGAGTCGTGCCCCAACGCCTATGTACGTAACCTCGCTTCCCATCATCCTGACCGCTACCCGACCCGCCACGCGCCAGATACACGCCTGATCTAATCAAGGGCGACCTCGACTCCCTCCGCGTAGACGTCCAATTGTACTACGCCTCGCGAGGAGTCCGCATCGTGCGCGATGAGGACCAATACGCGACCGACCTCATGAAATGCATCGCCTCGCTCGTCGACGACGAAAAGGCCGAGCGGCACGTCGAGGTACGCTCCTTGATTGGCTCGCCCCCTGCTGTGTCGGCACACGACCTCATGTCATGTCTCGTATCGACGTCTGCAGCAACACACGATTGTCATTCTCGGCGGCTTGTCAGGCCGGCTTGACCAAACCGTGCACACGCTCTCGCTCCTGCACAAACTCCGGCGGAGTCGGCAGCGCGTCTTCGTGATCACGGACGACAGTGTGGCATGGCTCCTCGACGCAGTGAGTTTTTGGTTTTTTCAACACACTACCTCAGCGGCGTTGCTCATATTGTCAATTTTCAGGGTGAACACCGCATAGCGGTTGATCATACTGCTTTCGGTCCCACTTGCGGCCTCCTACCACTGGGCGTCGACTCGACCGTCCTAACGACGACAGGACTCAAATGGAATTTGAGTGAGTGTATGTGCGTTGTCTTGATCACTACAGTTCCTTATGCCCTGTATGAATAGCTGACCAAATATCGTCGTTTGACGGATTGATATCCACCTCGAATCACCTCCTTCCGGAGGAACCCGTCGTGACTGTGAAGACGACCAAACCCCTCTGGTGGACCATGGAGCTGCGGCCACTGGCTTGAAACCCCTCACGCATTGAATCTTTCACGTGCGTCGCCGTTTGATATGTATGGATCATCTACGCGTGATACAGGGGTGTTTGTGAAATGTTGTATCATAATCAACAGGGTTCGGAACGCATTCCGTTGAGGAGTATACGTCTCTCCAAGGCACAGGTACTAGGTGCGGTTGCTCAGTTTGGTCCAGGATGGAAGTCAGTATATGCGCCTGCATCCCGACCTATCCTGTGCGCGTACCAGAAGGGGTCGAGTACCGACGCGCGTACAAGAGCTAATGGCCGTGCTCAGCCGTTGACCGTAGTACTCTCATATGTGCGATTGTCCGAGGGCGGCGACTTCACGAATGAAAGACGCATGCATGTCTCCGGGCTCAATTGGACAGCCCAGCCTCGTGTCGAATTGCCAAGGATGGCCTGGACTGCATCTAACGGCCACGTTCGGAATGCACGGTGGTCATTGCAGCGAGGGTATCAGGGTGAAAGGCCACGTCGTAAGGTTCGCTCGCATACCACTCATGCTTGCCTAGCTTGTATTGCATCGGGCCAGACGTTGACTGCATATGAGTCCTGGCGGAATACCGAGGCTTTGACGATACCGCGGCAAATGGACCTCTTCAGCTGAATACGCCCCGGCCCTCGCACTCGGAATTCGGGATCCCGGCCTTGTGCCGCCTAGAAAGTGACAAGACGTTTGCCCACGATGGAGCCTATATGGTTCCTTCCGCCTAAACGCGGTCAACGGTCGCAAAATGGGGTAGGCGAAATGTCTCCTTCCCTGGCTGTGATGAGGACGCCGGTCAGTCTAGTGGCGCAGCGGAAGTCTCAGACGAGAGACCGCGTGCCGCCACCATCGCCGAATGTCAACAGCCATGCGAAGTGCGCGAAGTTGTAGATGAATACGATCTCAAGCGGATCATTTGCAAGGACTCTTGAGTCGTCCCGCTTCCCTGTAGCCGCTCGTCTGAGCACGTATGAGAAGGACTGGGGAAGGGAGAAGGAGTGCGGAGACTGGATGACGGGCATGGGTGATGTGCGGTTAGCGGGTTGGGTGCTCTCGAGGGGCTTGCTTGGAGAGGTTGGCGAAGACAGGACGTGGTGTGCATTGGAGGCAGACCGGCGGTTCCTCTCGAGAGGGGAAAGGGTGCGACCAAGCCATAGTGGATAGTGGCGGAGGGCAGCCAGGATTGTGGCGGAGGCGTGTATTGTGACGGTGGGCTATGACTGCAGCGGGAGCGGGAGCATGGAGAGGATGATGGCCGATGTAAACGGAGAGACGGTCACGACGGTCGTTTTCCGACGACACTAGGGCTGGACGTGGTGGGGGCTGCAGCGCTGAAGCTTAAGGGTGGGATGATGCGAGGCAAGGGATCGGTAGCGGCGGAATAGGTTGTGACGGGAGCAGCGGATTCTCCTGCGTCTGATACGCCGTCTAGTCTTGTCATTTCAAGAGTTACTTTCAAACCAACAAGCTGCCGGCTTGGGGACAGCGAGCCGGACAAAGGGTGCCAGACAGAGGAACGGACGCCGGGGTGACGATCTCCTGGTAGGTAAGGTGGGCGCGTACTCGATTTTGTGCGGATTCAAGACTTGGTATACCCCTGCAGCCGAGCTCATTCTGAGCTGGTGTGAAGGGAAATATGAGCCTCAGAAATACCGGGGTAAAGATCAAGTACCACGAGCAGTTCAAAATTCCGTCCCCGTCAGACATTTTGTTGCCATATACATAGGTCGAACAGAGGTTCCTCTGATGCCAACACTTAAGCTGAATAGCTCATTCGTATTTGCCTGTCGATGTTGCTGGTCATCCTCGATGAACTTATTTCGTTGGACAATGGCGAGTACGTGCTGATCGGCCGATGTGCCTGCCGCGACTGAGCTCACTCTGTACAGCGAACCTGATGCATCCCATTCTGAACCACGACATCCTGGTCATCCTGGAGACGTGTTCGACCCATCTCCGTGTTACGTTTGATATTCAAGGTTTGGAATACATTGCCTCCATCCCAAAGCTCCCTACTTCAGGCGTGTTGTCTGATTTAGAGTTGCGCTCGAACGTGTTTGGTGCGCTCCCCGATTTTGACATCTTTGTGAGTACACTGCCCAATCCAGTGACCTCCATGGATTCGTTTGGGCTCAGCCATTGATTAGGGCAAGTTGACGAAGTGGCCTTCAGCCTTATTCATTCGGTCGCTCTCGTTAAGATTTTTTGCACTCCTCAGGCTTCACATGGGCACAACAGAGGCGCGTGTCTGATGCGAAACGCTCTGCTGGAAGGCGACGTCCCAATGTATACACGGGCAGTCGCGGACGCATCCCTCGCGTCACTGCGGCGACTAGCAGTTGCATGACCTTGTGAACCACCCTTTGTCCCCGTCACCTTCGCTATCGATCGAGACCCGGGAGAACCACCCCGACGTCGTTTTCATAAATGACTGTTTGGCAAGAGATATCATGCATATTGATGCATCCACGCATACGTATACGCCTGGCTGTTACCACTGCAACATATGTTGATGCTGAAGGCATGCTCGCGTGTATGTAGTGACCAGTGCCGGTCTGGGTTTCTCCTCGGGAATATTTTGCAATCGCGCACGCGAGTTGGTGTACGGGTTCCAATGTACGGACGCATGGTTTCATGATCAATGCAACACTGATGCCATGCAGGCGTCATGGTGAAGTAGAATAACCGCGAACGCTAAGAATGTAAATGCGTGACATTCCTGCCAGTGGATCTGAACGCAAGAGATGCTGCTAAGACGTGATGAGACCATGCACGCATGGACGCAAATAACGAAAGAGATGTGCGTCAAAAACATGTACAAATGCAATGACCGTTGCCATGAACAACGCCAGTTGGTATACACTATATGGGGTGGATGAATCTCCGAGACTAGAAAGTAAGTAGCAGAAGTACCGTACGGATATGTACCAGGTGAGCACCAGACGTAGTTAGATAGGGAACGGGAGGTATTAAGGAGAGAGGATATGCAAGAAGGAACGTGTGGGGCCGTCCTTACTAGAAGGGCGGTGTAAATAGTGGCAGCACTGCAGCTATCGAGACATGAGTTGGCCTAAGGTGAGCAGGCTTCAGGCTCATTATAGACAACAATCGCCTACCAGAAATCCGTACCGTACATGAGCCTTGATGATATATGAGGATGATGGATGTGAGATCGACAACAACACAAGCAAGCGCCGATAGCGGAAGAGCAAAGGAGCAAGGGAGCAAAGTCTACTCAGTCGCCACTCCAGATCTGCCCCTAGGGTAGCTGTAACGATGGACGCGTCTGTACAGGCGAACTCGTCGCCGACGGGGAGAGGTAGTCGCTCGTGATGCGCTTCATCCGGTCGCGCTCAGCCGCGAGATGCTGTGTGAGCATACCGTCGAACCGCAATATCGACTCGCGCTGGGGTTTGCGCTCCCCAGCCCTGCTCTTGCCCTTATCATCCGGTGCCGTGGCCGGCCGCTTTCGTCCTGAGCCCACGCTCTCCGTGCTCCGAGCGATGCTGATAGCAGCCGCACTGCTCGTAGAGCTCACGCTCGCGCGCCCGACCGAGGTACCGGGGGCAATCGGGGAGCTGGGCAAAGCCCCGATGGGGAGGAGAGGCGACGTCGGTACGTGCGCAATGCCCTTGCCCTTCTTGGAGAAAGGCGAGCGAGACGACGTGGACGAGCGCCGATTGAAATCGACGACGTTCGATATCGGCTTCTTGCGGTCGTACGTGAACTGGGGGAGAGGTTCTTGCAGGGAGCGACTGGAAGCAGGAGAGAGCTGGGGCGTGGAGTGGTTCCCGAGGCGCATGATGGAAGGTCGCGCGCTTGAGCTCGACGCGCGGTTCGAGATGGCTTGGGTACGAGGCTCGACGAATACCTCCGCTGTCTCAACATTCTCGCCGCCAGGCGTAGGTGGTTGAGTCCGCAATGTTGTAGGCGTCTCGCCAGGGGGCCCGGGATTGAACCGACTGCGCGCATTTCCTGCGCCATTCAATGATAGCTCATCTTCCGACTCGCTCTCGTCCGAGGTATCGAGATCATCCATGGCATTGTGGAAGGTGGTTTGGATCTGATCGAAGAAGTCCGCAGGCGACGCCGGCGCTGGTGCCGAGTGGATGATGGGGCGTTGCATTCCGCGCGGAATGGTCAAAGTGAGTGGGCCGCCAAGCCCACGACGCGCTGCGAGCGGGGCGGACGGAGAGGATGCAGTGGAGGCGGAAGAATACGTCAAGTTGATGGATGCCTCTTGGGTGGGGCCGAGCTCGGACACGGCAGGGGAATCTGGTGGTGGTCGGCTGCGGCTATTCGATGTCCGTGAATTGGTTGTGGACGTAGATGGTCGATAAGTAGGACGAGCCGCACGCGGGCGGGGAGGTATGGGTAACTCAGTGGGGGAGACGGAGGAGGATATGCGCGGGGGAGGTGAGGTCACAGAGCGAGGTGTGATGGGAGGATGTGGTGGAAATTCTGGGAGCGAGTGCGTCGAAGGTGCAACATGTGATGCGATGCTTCTCCGAGACATGACCGAGGGTGGCCGACAGCTTCCAAACACCGCATCACCGAAGGCAGATGCAGTGGGAGAGGGCATGGAGTACTCAGAGATAGACACAGATATTGAAGGTCGGCCGGACGGGAGTGACAGTGTCATGGAAGGTCGAGCGCCACTGTGTTCTACATCCGTGTCCATGGGTGTCCTGAACGATATTTCATCGCTTGAATACCGTGACTCGCTCTCAGAGCGCGACCGCGTCGCCGTTGTGAATGAAGGCATGCATTCTAGTTCTCTGAGCTCTGGGGAGATACCGCGGACGGGAAGAGGAGGAGGAGAAAGCGAGACGGTCGGCTGCTCAGCAACATGGTCCTCTGCGCCAGATAATCCAGGAGTGGAAGTCGCTTTGCGCACAGTATGATACGATGCCGAAGACGAGCCAGGAGCAGCATCACCAACCTTGGCGACTGGTTCCGAGAGGTCCGGTTGTGAGAGTGAGTATAGAGGGTTGAACAGCTGTTTGCGAGGAGCAGGTGCGAGAGGCAGAGGCATGTGGGCCGGTGTCTCTGCGCGAGCCGGGGGACCTGCGATCGATAACAACGGATGTTCCGCTGCCAGCGGTGACTTCTCGCCCGAGGACAGCGGCATACCCTGGAATGGCGGCTGTTGCACGACTGAAGGCGACACGGGCGGACTGTTAGAAAACGACTCCGAATGAATGCTCAAGTTTTCCACGATCCGTTGTCCGACCTTTGCTTTCTGTACTGCCGGCATTGCCGGAGTCCGGAAGGATGCCTCTGATTGAGGCGGTGGTGACGCTAGTGGCAAACCCGCTCTGCTCGAGACTGACGAAGAGAAAGAATGGTCAGGCGTGTCCGCGAGCGAATGGCTGACGGCCTGATGCAACAAGTCTTTCCGCCAGCTCTCCTCCTCTGAACTGATAGACCATATCCCTGGCGATCCGGGCACGAGACGATCAGCGAGCACGGCGGCATTGAGGGAGGCCTGTGGGCCCAAACCGTAAGCTGCAGATGCCTGTACAGCGAACATCGAATCCACCAGCTGCGGCGGCAAGTCGACAGCGTCTGTGGGATCAATGATGTCGTCCACAAATCGGTCCCGAGGTGTCGTTTGTGTCTTGGTCTTCCGAGTGTCCCTGCTACGAAGCTCCTTCTCAGCCTGTTCAGCAGCGGTCGCGAGGTCATCCATGCGTTCACGCAAGACAACTACCCTACTCGCGGGCGGGGGAGGTTGGACCACGGGCGGGGGAGCCAAGGGCTGCTGCTGTGCACGGAGTAGGAAACCTGACGCAGTAGGTGTGTCAGAAGTCGTGCGGAGAATGGGACCCGCACTGTCAACCGCAGGAGGACTGCCAGGGACGGGAGACGTCGGCTTCGACTTCGACTTCCCTAGCCGGAAAAAGTCTAAGAACCCAGCGTTGGCAGGCTTGGCCTTTTTCGCGGCCTCCGCGGACAGCGGTGACAGCGAGAATGGACTAGGTTTGGTATGAGCCGGTGGGAGGAAGTAGCTGTTGTTCAGGAGCAAACGAAGTCGATACGAGACATCGTCGGGGTCAAATTCTGAATGGTCCTGAGTGACGATTTCTGGATATGACAGGTCTCCCTCGTCGTAGGTGTAGGGCATTGACGACTCTGTTCGAGTACCAACGGACGTCGACGCGGGATACAATGACGACGATGTCGTCGAGTTCTGCGTCAGGATAGAGTCGCGAGGATTAGAAGAGCGGGACACGATGTGAACTGCAGCGCCATCTCCAAAACCGAACGGCGTGAGCGGACTCGCTTGCGACGACTCGTCCGAAGGAGAGTGCTGTCGGAGATTTTGGCGGGGCAGACTGAGACCGCGAAGCTTCGCCTTCGTCTAGACCGTCAGGACAGCGTGACTCAGAGAGTGAGAGGCACATACAGCTTTGATAGACCCAGTATCCGACTTCGCCTGCCTGCCCCGGATCTGCTCGAACGGGACCTCCCGAACGTCTACGGCACTGCGGGCTCGAGACATCTGAGGCATATCCAGACGGACCCCAGGTTCGGGACGTGACTCTGGCCCTACTGTCCTCGACCTTCGCCTCGCCTGCTTGACCCGCCGCTTCTCCTCCGCCGTCATCTCCTCGGGCTCGTCGCAGACTACCGTCGGCACTGGCGGTACATCATCGAGGTCCAAGAAGCTCTCGCAAGAGTCTGATTCGTACTTGCTCCCCACCGATTGGCCCTGGCTTCTGCCGCGTTTTGAGGGAGCGAGTGAGCGCGTTCTTGTACGCGATCGTCGCCTGAGACCGGCACTCTGGACCGAGCTAGCGATAGAATCTGAGCGAGTGAAGGGGTCGAAACTGGGAACAGGGGGCTTGGCCGTCGAGGTCGAGGGGACCATGGGACGCTCAACGTTGCATGGGACAACGATAAGAGACAGCGTGGACGAGCGCGGCGTGCGACTCGTCGTTGAGGACGAAAACCCGCGCTTCCTCTCCCTCGCTTCCACTGGGGACCCCGGACGGACGGCTCCTTTCCTGGACCCCCGCTCAGCGCCTGACGATTCAGGACATGTTCCGCCTCGAAATCATCGCACTGCGACACTGATGCGGCGGTCGAGAAAGCATGTCCACACCAGTTATGTCTCGACCTCAACTCAGCAGCATGCACGTCTGCAATGTACACCCCATGTGTATGATTGAACCCCTCATGTACCATCCGCTTCTCGCCTTCAGTCTCGTAATTTATACTTAGGTCGCAAGGGCGGGCGCGGGACCCCGGTAACCCTGTTGCACCGTAATATTGTTGATGGCGGCGCTCAGCGTCCATGGCAAGGACCGTCGGTGGTGTTCTTGGCGAAATGCTGCCTATCTGCCATCTGCCAGAGGTATGTATGACCACCCCGCAAAGGCTACACCTCAGTGGGATGCCCTCAGCCAATATGCATGACTCCAGCGTGTGAAGGATCAGATTTTTGTCTGCACTACCCAAATGAGGTATATTGTAAGTATCTTAGAGTTCAGGTCCGTCTGCCTTGAAGCGCGCGTGCGACACCTTACAGTTAAGCGCCATGTACATGCGGATAGCTTGCCCTTCGACTTGCATCTTGGCCAGGCAAGTTTCGATTCCTCGCTGACGATGCCTATCTTCGACGCCGTTTCTCCATGTGAGCGTGGCCGTGATTATCCCGAGAACCTTCTTCAAGCCTGACGTATGCGTAGACCTTCCGCAGGGACCTGGATGGTTGCCGACGTGGCAATTGATTGTGGCCGTGACTGCAGCATTGAACACAGTGAGCAATCTCACTAGCTTGACGTTCTCGCGGAGGCTTTACAACAACGCTGTGACTTCCGGTGTGTGTCTGTGGTAGTACCATTGATAGTAGCTATGGCAAATAACCAAATGTCCTATGATCAGTTAACCCCCTCCAAGCCCGGACATTCGCTATCTGGACCCTTACGTCAGCGGTTGTCCGCTTCTATGCGGCCTATAATATTCACAACAAGTTGTAAGTCCCTAGTTGTTGTTCAACGAAGAACAGTATGTCTATCTCTCTATCCTGCAGAATTTACGACATAGCCCTCTTCACGTACCTCTTCGCGTTCTTCCACTTTGGCTCCGAAATCCTTATCTATCGTACCGCAAAAATAGCTGCCCCAGTACTCAGTCCAGTGATCGTCTCGAGTGAGTCGTGTCGGTCCCACGTGAGATCATCCATGCCTGAAGCTCACCATACACTTCAGCTTCGTCGTTGATCTGGATGCTCACCCAGTACAACTTCTACGTGAAAGCCTGAGCGGGGCTGTCCGACAGTTTCCTCACTCCATTGTTCGGTGGTCTCTCACGTGTGTGATAACCGGTGCTTCTCCTGCTGTATGTCCGCTGTCGTTGACTTTACCTGTGATGCTACCATGCTTGATCTTACTCAGCTCTCTCTCCGACTGGTCGTCCGTCGGTTCGTGTACCGCATGCATCTTGCTGTCAACGAGCCGTGGCTATTCACGTCGTCCTCACCTGTTTTCAATACCTTTTCAACTTCGTGCAGCCGCATGCGAGGCACGTCATCGAACCTCGTGCACTGGCAGAGTGGGCCTGGTTCATCGTTGTCGGTACGTTGTCCCGAATGAAGGCGCAACCTGTACTGCGTCTATCGCAAACTGCGGTAGATCCATACGTACACCCTCCGCGTCTTCTCACGTCCGACAACCTCTCATCATTGTTGCTGGCCACCAGTCATCTGTGCCAGGAATAAGTCGTGAATACTGCTTAAGTACGATCGGCCTGCAAATGCCTCCCAGGAAGGTACCTCTGTAAGCCCGTATTCTCCCGCAAAATGGCATGTAGGTTTGGTTTCCTGGTGGCCCTGGCCCAAATGTCCTATACACCTGCAGACCAGGTTAGCTGTAAAACCGGCGCCCTATCTTCTCAGACGCGTCGTGCGCGACCTCATACGCCGGAAAGTCAGCGCCGTCTGTCGCACATGCGTTCAGTGCCAGGGGAGTGGGGGAACGGTGCGTAAGAATAACGACACATAATTACGACACTCGCAGACCCCGTCGACGTTCCTCCGTTCTCGTCTGAGCTTCTCGCTCTCGATCCGCCTTCGGCAATCGGCATCTCAGTGGTGCTTGAATCCACGCCATCCATTGCGACATTTCGCCTATGCATCTTCTCGGAGATCGACATACGCACATGCGACCACGTATACACGCACAGAAGCGTGTCTGTGCTCGGCTCGAGTACCAGCTGCTCGTCGCAATATAGCGGCGGCTCATGAGGGAGGGAACGCGTCCGACGGGGAGGCCTTGTTCGCATGGATCGGAGGCAGCGCCCCGTGGTCAGCAGACATGTCCTCCATCGCAACCCCTTGTCAGGTGTTGCATCCTTTGACGAGGACGGATCTCGCTCTGCACGTTCCTGAGGACGCGTGTGCGGTGCTTCAGCGTCTGCTAAAAGAGTTGAACGCACCAATCGGATCGACGACGGGGTCGGGCTGGACAGCTGAGCTTCCAGGAGCATCGCGATTCGCAGGAATGTTTGAACGGTGATGGTGACCAGAACGCGCGGCTAAAGGAGATTCGCCCGTGTCTAAGGCAGCGAACGTCTACCTAGTCTATTCTGAAAATGTCTCTAATCATCAAACTTGCCGGGAAGATGCTACGGGTGTCACAGTATCCCGATTGTCTGCAGGAGCCTTCACTGCATACTGGTCGGACATCGAGGGTATACGATAACCACTTTGCTCACGAGGCCGGCATCCCTCCTCTTCTCCTCTTTCATTGCTACGCTTCCAGACTTTGCCGGTTGTGCGAGGGCCCGAGGAGATGCTGAGAGGGCCACTCATGGAGGATCATACCAGGGAGTATATTTGGCCCTCTGTGAGCCGTTCACATCTGTTCGGATGCTCCGCCGAGGTCTGGGTTCTCCCTGTGACGGCAGGCCACTGTGAATAGACCCGCTATACAAGTTCCCTGCAATAATGGCAGTTTCAACGCCAGATTTAGCCGCGGAAGGCCCCATCTGTGATTGCCCATGCCAGAAGTGGAGAACCTAAGAATGGGTGAATGTTGTGAGCAGCGATACGACGCCTGGCTGGTAGAAGCGAGGAAGATCGTCTCGCATAGGCATTTGAACCTGGATAGATGAGAGAATTTGGGAAGAAGTCGTAACGAAACAGTATCAACTACCGAGGCTTCCCAGGTCGAGTCGCCCGTAAGGTGTGCTTCCGGTTGAGCACGAAACATCACGCCGTCTATTCCAGTCTTCACGTCAGCCAAAGTTAGGGCCATTCAATCTACAATGCAAGCTGCTAGGAATACTCACCCTTGTCTCATGCCTTGACCACATGCCCCCTCCGCATGGGAGGGTTTCTTGCCGCAGTTGCTAGCACTTGCATGGCCCCATTTTTCTTGGCGGATAGGGAGGTCCAGACTTGGATTAAGGCCTTGGCCTCACTGCCCAAAACCACCACCGTGTCCCATGATGATGCAAGAGCGCATCAACGTTTCAACTCTGGTGCAACCGCGCGTGCGCCTTGTTCTTGTCTGACGCTTATAGGAGCCGGTGAAGACGTCGGGTGTACGTACAGCATCACACGGACACCGTTCAGGGGACTCATGAACGTTCGTGACAGGTCAGGCTAGCGTCGCTCTGCAGGCATACACTTGCGTCCACATAGGCGGCTGGCGGAGCTGAGCTGGCATCAGGGAGAATTCCGCAAATTTCGAGTAAGCACGTTTCCGTCTAACTGTACATATATACCGACTTACATGGAGGTGGAGATGGGATATGCCGGACAAGCCCCGGAGGCGGACCTAGTCTTTTGATCCGTCACGTGTACGGGGGTATTACGACTGAAATAGGTCAGAGTTCGGTCAGGTTCGGTCGCGCAAGACACCCAAAAGCTTAATTCATGCAGCGGAATTGTTTGCCGAAAGCAAGAAGTGCAAGCGTGCGAACGGGAAGGTGCTCGACGGCTCGACGGAAACGACAACCGGAAGGGTGCAAGCGCCTGCCATGAGCCACTCCTGCGCGCGTGGGTGATCGTTCTGGGCGATGTCGCCAACTCTATGTCGGGTCACGACCTCCGTTTATTCTCTCCCAAATGACTCGGCATATAAGGCCGCAGATTTTCCCGTTTCTGCCCTGTTCCTTCTCTCCTATCCGCCGACGACCCCATTTCGCCGCGCTCTAACTGACTGGAGCTATCCAAGCACTTCCGCTTATACCTCTCTTCTACTATGTCTACAGGACCTTCCCTTGTCGAGCAATTTCCACCAGAGCTGCTAACCGTAATATGTGCTCACATCTACGCATCCGGTCTGCCACCCCTGGTGACCTCTCTTGATCCTCCTCTGTGCTCCGAACATCCCAGCCTACCGACCGCTCTGCCTTCCTCATACCCTTGTGCCTATTGGCCCGAAGCTGTGGTTCGCAAAACCCTCGCTAGCATATGCTCGACGAACAGAGCCTGGTACGAAGCCGCCAAGCCGTGGCTATGGCGCAAGGTAGAGATCCGCCTCCCTCGTTCATGGTTGTCGATCGTGGAGGAGGTAGCGGGTGGTGACGACGAAGAGGCCAGCGAAGAGCAAGCCGCACTCATGGTCGGCCGAACGCTCAAGAACGCGGAGACTGCGGCCCTAGCTGCCCGCACGCTGCTCGGCGAGAGTGGCGGTACCGACGAGGCAGCGTCGGACCTTCACGACAAGGTCCTCGAGCGACTGTCCGGCCCCGATATCTCCATACCCCCGGAGCTGCTCACACCGCCCGCGAGCCGAGAACCCAGTCCACGACGCCTCCGGACGAAGAGCAGGTCGCCCGCGCGGTGGAAACTCATGCGCTCCATAAGCGTGGCCGTCCAGGATGTCATGGAGCGCGCTCACCCCGGCATGTACGGTACGCCCGCGACATGTTTCTGCCCGACGTCTGTGTACGTTATACTGACCATCTGCTACCGGCCCTCAGTTCCGCAACCGCAAGATCCGCACCCGGGGCGCCTGGTTTGGCACCTAGATTTCAACCACTTCCGGACCATCGGAATGAGGCGTTCAGTCGAGGAGGGTGTCAATAACCGGTTCGTCACCGGTGACAGGCTTGTAGCCGTCCTAAAGGTCAGTAGTCTATTGTCGTCCGGCGGACTGAACTGACTGACGAACGTGCTCTAGGAGCTGCCTAACTTACGTGCCTTTGGCGCTACGGAGTACATGGATGGCGCGCTCACGTTCCCTGTGCTGAAGGAACTTCTCCTGCGCGGGTCCGCGTCTCGCGGACGCGGCCGTCCTTCGCGAGGACGCGACGTCGTGGTCCCGGATCCGAACGACCCCGAGCAAGAAGACCTTGATCGCCGGCGCGAATGCAAAGATCTCGAAGCCATCGACTTGACGGGTTGTGTCAGCGGCGTGTTTGTTAGCGCTCTGACGCAATTTGTCGACAGCTTCCTCCTTGGCACTTCCGAAGACGACATCGAGGACGAACTCGAACGACGGCGCACACGCTCCAGGAAACTTGTCCAAGAGGAGTCCTTGATTTTCCCTGGGTTACGCCGTCTAGGCTTGCGTGGAGTGAAGTCCCTCCAGCCGCGCATCCTTGAGCCCCTCGTACAGGCGTTCCCTCACCTCACCCACCTCGATCTCTCGTGCACGCGCATCTCGCCTGAGGGTCTGGCAGCCCTAGGTCGGTCTTCGACCGTCAGACTGCAGTCGCTCGCCCTCGAGCGCTGCAACTGGCTCACTGGGGAGAGCATCCGGAACTTCCTTGTGGAGGCGCCTGCCGCTCAGGATCTCCGCGAACTTTCGCTCTACGGCGACTGGACGTTCCCATCCCCTCTCTCGGAGGAGGATGTGCGCGACATCTTTGAGTATGCCCCTTGTTTCAAGAGTGGACAGCTCGTCTATCTTGACCTATCGAGCACGCCACTCACGCGTGAGCTGCTCCTCGACGTCTGCCCACCCCAGCCGCGCTTGCGTTCCCTCGGTCTATCTCACATCCGGAATCTCGAACTGCACGTTATTGTGCAATTCCTCACCACAAAGGCGAGCAACGTCGAGGTCCTGACGCTCGTCACGTCCACCCCGGAGCTCGGATACGGCGGTCCGGTCGTGTCGGCGCGCCAGGCCACGATCGCGCTTCATGCACAGCTCGTGCGCCCTCTGTGTACGCCTCCGTTCTCCTTCAGCTTGACGTCGACGCCGAAGGTGGAGGAGCCGCCGACGCGCTTGCGTGTCATCGAGCTCGCACCGCCCTTGCTCACCGGTCTGGGCGCCGGCGCTGGAACGTGGCGCATCATCCGGAGCAAGGGCGGCCGTGGATGGTACGTCGACACTGCTAGCGGCTGGGTCGCGGAGCCGTCGTCCGGCGACCAGTCGCGACAGGGCCCCGTCCTGCGGAGGGATCTCGAGCCGAATCACCCGTGGAGAGTTGGGCTCGAGGCGCTCGCAGATGCGAACGGTAACGTGAGCACTGGCGTCGGGTGGCACGCGCGCAAGATGGAGGTGAGCTTGGTCGATGTTCCTGTGGTCTGAGTGGGTGCTCATGAGAAATCGATGTCATTAGGTCCTCCTTGGGGATGGGCTCCTTGGCCGCGAGGCGGGTTTGTACGGCGCTGTCTCCTTCGCATACCAAGGATAGGCACAGGATGCGGCTCTCCTTGTTCCACGCACCTTGTTCCTCATCCATGCCCATAGTTCGCGCTCTGGTGTGCTAATCGCCTTTGGAAGTTTCTTCGATGTCGACACTCGTAATCCCCTGCTTTCCTACTCGTCCCGCTGTATATCACATCTATCACTCTGCTCCTTGGTCGCCCGGTCGCATGGGCAGCCCAAAAACATTAACACATCTAATACAATCAAAACAGAATTCACCTTGTCTGGAATGGAACGCTTGCATCACATTTGTACAGTACTAGCATCATGTCGAAGATTTCCTCGCAATGAACGGCTCTTCTACGTTCTCATACAGTACAGCTATAGCACTGGCAGTCCCTACTAATTGCTATGATCCTTC
The DNA here is from genome assembly GCF_000275845.1 of Dichomitus squalens LYAD-421 SS1. NCBI lineage: Eukaryota > Fungi > Basidiomycota > Agaricomycetes > Polyporales > Polyporaceae > Dichomitus > Dichomitus squalens. The sequence goes on from NW_006766886.1 coordinate 619,740, forward strand.
GCTTACCATCTCCATCGCACACGTCTACAAATGTGTTCCTCGCATCTACTCTGTTGGCGAATGACTCACCTTCGGTGATTGTTGAGAACCGTCGAACTCGGAATCCGCCAGCACTGGTGAGAGGCAGGGCGCTATGGAAGAAGCAATGTGACGAAGCAGGTGACTTTATTGTGATGCTGCATCGCGAGTCTTCTCGAAGACAAGGACGTCGACCTATACAGCCTACAGCTTTAGAAGATGAAGCACACCAGGCATCGCGCTGGTACTTCAACAAGAAGACTACTAGACCGACGGTATGTGCCGACTCAGGGGACCCCATGCACCTCGCAGACACGAATGGCACCATAAGCGCCTGCCGATGGAATCAAACACTTCCTTGGTCCACCACGCCTCAACATTCCTGAGCCGCAAGGCATCCAACTTACCTTATTGAGACCCGATGATCTGCGTACCTGGGGCTGCCGCCCAGGTGGTTTGCTAGGTGTTGATGTGGTTTGGAAGCCGGCCGCCGGGACCGCTCTAATTCCGCGTTCACGAACTTGAATTCCAGATAACGACCACATCTCTGAGTTGACATCTCGCAGTAAGTAGTTCGCATGTTAAGAAAAGGAGCGACTCATAGTGCGGGTGTCATTTTTGATCGAGCTGGAAGGATCAAGGTCAATACTAAACCTCAACAGTTCTACAACAGAAAGCTGCTTCGAACGCGCCCGAGCCCAAACAGCAGCCTGGACTCGCTTGGGAACTTTCCGAATCCCAAGCGACCCAGATGGTCGCATCCAATTACCCACTACGGGCCTTACGCAGTACGAACATGATATAAGACAGTGAGGAAGTCGACCGAGCGCGCATGGCGATGCTACTGTTTCTATACATCTCTGAAGAATACAGCAAAGGCCTTCCGGGTATTCATGATGCGCTGTCCCGCCAGGACTAGAGTCTACAGGTCCGATAGGTGTATTAGCCTCTGCCTTAACTACACAGCATCGCTATCGTACCTGGAGCTGTCTACCGCGAGCTGCCGGTAGCCGTGGGTGAGAACGTCGATCCGCCACGCGTCATGCATAGAGTCCGAGTCGATGCATGACGCGTGGCGGTTCAGCTTTTCATGTGTCGTCGAACCTCGACATACTATCGAGGCTGCTCCACAAAGCCATAGTGACATCGTCTTGCTCCGCATGTCGTCGTCGATTGTCTTGGTCTACGCACAGTCAACCGGGGTCCCACTTGAATCACCGAGCGCCCGGATGCATCAATGCAGCGCTATTTGGCGACAGCCATATACATAGCACGAAAACATGCCCTGGACTGTTGCTGGGATGCTCGGGATAACATGGACTGCTGTGGTCAACGGGTCGCGGCGCCTTGTTATGCATAGCTGAGTCGTTATCGCAATTTGCCTTAGTTGGGTAGGTGGTGTCGACGAGGACCGGATGAAGACTCGCTTTAGACGTTGTCGGTCCGCACGCGGCGTCCGGGTACGTATGAACGGCTGTGCCCCTATCGTGGGTGCCCACGAGTCCGTCAGGGTTGGACGTGCTGGGGACGACACATCAGACGTGTTACGCTGCCACCGCTAGAAATTGCGCGTGCTTTCGACTGCGGATTATGTCCTGAATGCTGTAGGACAAGCATGCGATCGGCGGCGAAGTAAGCGTAGAGGTAAGTCGTGCCAATCGATGTCAGCCGACATACGGCAACTGGCCTAACCGCTGACAGCTGACGGCTACGCGTGAGTGTCGGCCTATGCACAGGTACTTACTTAGCGCAGTACGAAGGTAGTGATAAAGAGCGTCGGATCGAAGCACAGCCTACACTGCGGCGGCGGCGGGCGGTCGGGTAGTCTTCGATTGTGAGCCGATATCGTGGAAATAGACAGCGGTGAGACGGGGTCAAGCTGAGGCCCGAGGTCCAGGCGCGGGGGAGGCAGACGTTTGCGCATTGAGCGGGCACTATGCTGTATTCATCAATGCACTGCCCTCGGGAAACACAACCAATTGTTTATATGGGGACCCCAGAAGAATTAATGGTACCGTGCGAAGCTTGGTGCAACGTTGAGCTGGTGTACACACCAATATCACTTACCCCCCTACTAATGACGAGGACCTCGGTCCGATATTGGACGCTCATACAATGGATCAAGCTAGAACATTAGTGGCGCAAACCGTTAGACTCCATTAACATGCATAATCCATGAGGACTTCCTGACTTATTTGTACGCTGGTGTGCGGACGTAATTTTCTGCCGTGTTGTGGCATGACCCTTCGGTAACTGCTCATGACGCTCAACTTTCGCACCAATGCACCGATTTCCTTGAGTTATGGGCCTCCCTGCGGAGGGTGAAGCATTTGAGCAACAGCTTACCGTAGACTTTGAGGTAGCAGTAGCAGAAGGCATGGGGTGACGTGACCCTGATACAGCACCAATTTTAGCTATGACGGGAAAGCAAGACCGCTGTGAGGATCAGGAGTTCGAATACCTGCAGCAATCTGCAGTCAATCTCGCAGGCATGAGGGTAACACGCTGCGGCAACGAACGGGGGCCCCGAGACGTAGACTTCTATGCGGAGATACATTAGGCGGGCAGCAGTATTGGGAATCGATGTGGGCTGGACCCTGTCGATCGGCAGTCCAAATCGGAGAGATGTTAATCAAGTACACCAGCTGGAGTATACGGGAAGTCAATATTGTGAAGAACGAGCCACGAACGCCCGCAAAAAATACTTCCGTCGCTAGAACCAGGGCGCGACGCCGAAATCCGCCGCGATGTGACCGAAGGGCTGTACAAGAAGGGTGTGAGATGAGTAGCGAACCTTCTACGCATTGACTAGCTGAGGCCTGAGTTATTATGAGTCGAGCAGCCGCGGCGGTTCCTCGAACAGGTATACCATGGCGAACCATGGGTAGTGTGCGCCATACCGCCATAATACATGCTCCCTGCAACCAGTACAGCGCCCAGGTAAACCATTGACCGGGATCCGCTCGAGATGAACGCCTCAATAGCCTCAGGGGTGCCATTGATGATGCCGCGCATCCGGTGAATTTCGGGACGAGTGCCTCGCTTCTTCGGGAATGTGCGATAAAGCAATGCATGATTAGTTCATCATCGCCCCGCTGGGCACGCATGCATAGGGCCACGACCCTGATAGCGAAGTGGTATCTCGGTATATCGCCTGAGGGGTTCACGAATTTGGCATGTGGCATACACCTCGAAGCTTGATGTACGTCAAAGGCCGCCGTTATGCCGACTCACTGATACTCGCTGGTCGAAAGAATGAGGTAGTTGTAGGCGGCGGTGTAAGAGCTTGCGTACGGAGGACCGATCGTCGTATCGGAGCAGCTTACCTAGAAGTCCTGGTGTGTCAACTTTTGAAGCGAATGTTTGTGGCTGGAAAGGGTTCCAGCTAGAGGCACTTCGTGAACGGAGCGTAGGTAGGATTAGCCGGACACTGAAATCAGAGTAAGTATTCATTCGCAACATCGTCTCCGCCAGACGTACGCGTGGAGGGAACGTTCGTGGCAATGTTTCCAACCATGACTACACGCATGGAAGCAGCTGGGCATCGACTATAATGTACGTCGTACGCTTCCTTGCCTATATATATGGCATTGTCATGCGCAGAAGACTGTCGCCAAGAATGCGACCCGTAATATGTCGTGCCACGAAGAATTGAGTAGGCGAAAATTACCACAGCCAACGGAAGACGGTACATTGCGGGACGCACGATTGTGACTCGAGGCCTTGTCGCCGCATTCGAGTTGCGTACTACCTAAGGTAGTCAGATCCGTTGCCAAATATGTGTCTGCACCATCGTCACGCAAAGCCACGAGTCGTTCGTGGTGCCCTCTGCGCACTAGCTACCCTTTTTGTGAGGGAGGCAACGCTCTCGCCATATTTTTAGGCCTGAAAGCAACAGCATGAGATAAACAATAGCGATAATAATTCCGACGCTTGCATGACAACGTATAGTGATGATAGCGAGTCGACGGGCATGCGCGTGAGGCCACGCAACGATGTTTGGGAGTAAGCCATAGGATTCTCCGTGGTGATGGCGTCGCTCGGACGGTGACGGATTGCTTGGGCGAACGAGAGGCGGGATGTGAACGGCGCCAAGCCAGAGACCCCTGACACTGGATCGGATACAAGCCTTGAACCAACGCAGCGCCCCACGGCCCTTCCCATCGCCTCACTTCCCATAAGAACAACGGCCTGCTAATTCTTTGGACTCTACCTGACGCCTCCCTGTTAGCCCTATCCCTCGTTTCCCGACTACAGCTGCACCGCTCTGAACCGCGCTTTTTATCCTTCTCAGTCATGGCTGAACCACAGGACGCCACAACGGCCGAGGTGAAACGCACACTCAGCGTATCTGAAGGTGACAACCGCCCCTCTCGCAGAAGGACTACTACAAATAGGTCGGGGACCAACGGGCTCGCAGGGCCTACCACACGCACATCCAGTCGTCGCTCAGAAATCATCCGCAAGCTCACCATGCCTCCGAAGCCAGTAGGACAAGCGCCACCTTTTTGGCAAGGCGTTAAGGCCATTATCCTCGGGTCCTGTGAGACTTCACTTGCCTGCTTCATCGTGTCAGGTTCTGAGCTTCGATGCTGCAGGGCTGAATGTTCTACTTGTCTTCATCCCCATCTCGGTGAGTCCCAATTTGCGTGTCCCCATCATGGTGCCTCACTCTCTTTGTAGTGGGCATGTCACTTCGCACTGTCAAAGAGTAACGAGCACGACACTCTCATCTTTGTCTGTGCGTAAGATCTCCTGCCGTGACCTAGCTTTTATTGACGTGGGTTCCAGTCTCGTTCCTTGCAATCATCCCTTTGGCTAAGGTACGTTTCTGTTGTGGTAATGCATCTAACACAGTCCTCATCCGTCACAAGTTGCTTGCATTTGCGACCGACGAGCTGTCTATGCGTGTGGGACAGACTCTCGCAGGGCTTCTCAATGCCACACTGGTAGCTACTCTCGCCACAATCATTCATCTGCCTGTCTAACACCATCATATGTATAGGGTAACGCGTACGCTTTCCCACTCTTGCACAGCGTATTCCGAAGCTGACATCACCCATCGCCTTTTGTCCAGCGTCGAGCTGATTGTGGCTGTATGTACTTAGTATCTGCCATCCGCTATTGATTCCCGAATTGATGCGGGACCTTTCTCTCTAGATCATCGCGCTCGTCCAATGTCAGCTGCAAGTTGTCCAAGCGTCCCGTACGTGATTTTCCGAATGTAGCTGCCTATATGGGCTGCCGCCTAGCTGTCGATCACAACTAACGTTTGTTGTATTCAGTTATCGGCTCTATCTTGAGTAACCTGCGTGCGTCCATCAAACCACAAGAGGCGCTCTTTGAACATTGGTTGCTGATTTGGTGCTTGCCAACACAATGCCTCCCGTACTGCAGTGCTCGTCCTCGGAATGTGTTTCTTCGCGGGCGGTACAAGGTTCTCAGAGCAGGGCTTCGGTGTCAGTGCGTATTGGTTTTTCTGCCGTTCTCTGCCGGGCTGCGCCTGCGCCGGGGCTGTGTAGGAAGATTACTCACGTCCACCGCTCCCGCTCCGTGCCACCCGCAACCACACCCGATCCGTTCGTCGCACTGTGGTACTGGCTGCACGGGTACATTCTGCAGGTGTCGTGCAGCTCAATTCCTCACTGCTGATAATTTCCGTCATCGCTGTCCTCCTCCCGGCTGCTTTCCACACAGCTGCCGGCGCTCAAATCCCGGATGGTCCGGAGGCGAAGGACATTCTGGCAGTCAGCCACGGGGTGAGTTCCTGCGCTGCCGGTGTCCGGCAATGTCATGCCTAGAGTATCGCTGACGACGTGTCCACGTATTGTGCTAGGCGGCTATCATCCTTCTCTTCAGTGCGTGCCATTCCTTTCTTCGTCTATCCGGCCAGGCTAACATAAATGCTTCTATTCAACCTGTCCACCGCAAACCATCCATTTCCATATGATACAGTTTATGGGTCGTACTTGGTCTTCCAGCTGTTCTCGCACAAGGATCTCTATGATGACAAAAACCCGGACATCTTCAAGTCTACTAAGTACCAGAAGAGGAACCGCAATGCTGCCGCTAACGGCGACTCTACTTCCGCTGATGGGTCCTCAGTGCCCTTGAACCGCATTACTAGTGGTAGTCTCGCGGGTTCCCCCCCGTCCAGTCCTTCCACTGGCCACCAAGAGCTTCCCCGGAACGGAGACCCTGAGAGTGACCCTGCTTCTCAACCTACTTCAGAGGGAGAGGAGGAGGAGACCCCTCAGATGAGCGTTCTGCTTACGATTGCTCTGCTCACCGTGGTGACTGTGGTACGTCCGGCCTGCCTTCCCGGATGCCCATGCCCGTGCTCTCTGTCAGACTCGTCGACGCTGACGTTTTTTGCTACGAAACATCAATAGGTCGTTGCGGTGACCGCCGAGTTCCTCGTTGATTCCATCAATGGTCTGACCGCAAGTGGGCACATCAGCAAGACGTTCGTTGGGCTCATTCTGCTCCCTATCGTTGGTAACGCCGCAGGTACGCCGCTGCAGCACTATCCCCGAGTGTGGCCGATCCGAGCTGATGTCGGCATCCTCTTTCTCATCTCTGCTCCCGTGCGCTTTCCTGGCCACAGAACACGTAACGGCTGTCACTGTGTCCGTGAAGGACAAGCTCACGCTGTCTCTCGGTGTCGCGGTTGGTTCGAGTATTGTAAGTCGTACGCCCCCAAACACCCTCCTATATTGACATGCATGAAATGCGTCACACAGCAAATTGCGCTATTCGTTATCCCGTTCATTGTCACCCTCGGCTGGATCCTCGGCAAGCCCATGAGCATGTTGTTCGACCCATTCGAGTCCATCGTCCTGTTCCTGTCCGGTGCGTGCATGTTCTCCACTGATGAGTTATACGTGTGAGGCCCGTGCTGACTTCTGCGCTTGTGCCCGCAGTGCTTGTGGTGAATTACGTCGTGCAGGACGGTAAGAGGTGGGTCGATTCCCATATAACATGGTGGCGCGACGGCACTTGCATCGTCGTGATGCACACTTTATGCGCGCTTCACGCGTCTCCACTTTCCGTTTGCTCCATTGCTCCGAACGCATTGCTAACACGTTTCTAATCCTCTCCGCGACGCAGCAACTGGCTAGAAGGAATGATCCTCATGTGTCTGTATGTCATCGTCGCCGTCACATTTTGGTACTACCCTGGTGCGTTTCCTGTCCTGTCTCTGCCAATTCCTTCTGAGCTCATTGTCGCTATTTGCGCACCTCTAGGAGTCGTGGACCTCGCCCAACTCAACACATGCTGAGATGCCACGCACTTGCTCGCGCTAGAGGACTCAATTCAAACGCATGCGTACCTCCTTATCTTATTGTGCCATGGGACATAACGACGATCTTTCTTTACGACGGACTGACTAATGTGTAGCTGTACCGTATTGGCTTGCTTCCGGTCGATGACATATACCACCGCCCTCGGGATACCTTCCACTCGGAATAATCATTGCACCTTAACCAGTCGCTCCTTTTCCTACACCCCTCTTTGCACCCGCACCGAGTCTCATGAACAAACTAGCTTCGGGTATGGGTCCATACTGTTCTGGTTCATTCTAACAGAGTGCAGTATACCCCAGGGATCTCGACGTAGGAACCATGTACACACGCATGTTCTGCGAATGCTCGGAATGCTATGCCCTTGTCGTCCGCCATGCTCCGCTGTGCAGGCTCGTCTCAAGTAGAAGTACAATTAGGGTAGCGGCAGTGGGAGATAGCATATACAGGATAAGTGCACGTCATGTCCGGATAGAGTTCGCGCCCGCATGAGTTAACGCCCCGAAAATTCTCAAAGCTTCGCCTTTAGTGGGGTGTCCGGGTTGGCGAGCGTTGCCGCTGCTGCTGCGAGAACCGTCGTCTGACGTTCCTTAACCTTGGTGGCTGGGGGGTGAAAACAAATACCGCCGCGTTAGCTGTATTCGTTTCCCACAGAACACTGCCCCCGGCAGCGGGAGTACGCACTAAAGATAACCTTATCGCCTTCTTTCCACATCTCGGTCACGAGAGTCTCTCCCGGATAGACTACGCCCGCGAATCTATGCGAACGTGCGCCCAACGTCAGCAACAGCATAGCCGGATACAGGACCAACGTGCGAGTATGAGCAAGCGCGCAAGCGGTGGGGAAAGGTACTTACCGCACTTTGATGTCCGTGAACTCGCCGAAGGACTTGAGAACGTGCTTGCCCGAGATGCCCATAGAGCAGAGTCCTGATATAGTAGGCACAATGGTCAGCTAACGACGGACACGAACAAGGACGTTTGACAAATTGGGCAGATAATTACCGTGCAGAATAGGCTTGTCGAACCCACCGACGGCGGCGAATTCGGGGAGGATCTTCAGCAGCGCAGAGGGTGTCAGCAGACCAGCGGAAATGAGCAAGGGCTACGCGGAACATAACATACGTGGAGGGGGTTTGAGTCGCCGCTCAGGCTGGGGTGGCCGCGCGGTCAGCACGGTGCGCGAAAGACTCCAAGTGTAACGCCATGCTCACCGGTACAACGCAGCCTGGATAGGGAGTGTCTTCTCTTCGACCACCGCGTCCGGCTTCCGCTTAGGAATGGGATTCTCTGCGGACGCCGCGCCGCGGTCTGCACGCAATGTGGTGGAGTAAGGAAATGAAGAACAGCGGGTGTTCAGCAAGGCGGACACCGGCCCTCGCAGACAAAATGAGATACGCACCCTTGCCTGTCCGCTTGCCCCCAAAGCCGCCCGAGCCACGGATGAACATGGTGGACTGGTTCTCGAAGATGACCTTGCCCGTGTGCTTGTCCTTTGTTACGACGATGGCGGTGACGGCAGCGGCCTTGCCCTTGTCCAGAACCTCCACTAGCCTGTCTCTGGCCTCAGCGAGCCTCCTCTCGGTCTGTACGCTCGCTGTACTTACCTGGCCTCGTTGACGAGCTCGCCGCTAGTCGGGATAGGTGCCTTGATGGACAGGTACTGCTCGCCATGGAGCAGCTTCGCCTGTACGTCAACGGTGCACACACGAGAGCCCGGACTGGTCAGAAACGGGGAACACACTACGTCAGCAAGTGTGGGCACAACTCACCGGGTTGAAGTTGGGCAGGAAGTCGAACGAGAGGCCCGCGCTCGCCTGGAACTGGGGGATGACGCCGAACGTCGGCAGCGCGGCGAAGTCCTCGTGGTTCTCGTACGTCCACTGCAGCTCCTGCTCGGTCGCGCCGATGCCGAGATTGTACAGGATGACGTCGCGCTCTGTGTAGCTGTACTCGACAGGCTCCGGCACCTCCTTCTTCGCCTCCGCGACGACCTCTGAATCCTCGGGGTCCGCGTAGGGACTGTCGGGGGAGCCTGGGTCTGAGCCGCTCGCGGCGTTCTCGTCGACGTTGCCGAAGTTCTCGGCGATCTGCATGAACGCCTCCTGGGTGCTCGCAGGGTTCGTGGCGCGGCCGTCGTCTGCGGACCCCGTGAGCACTCGGTGCGGGGACAAGAGAACTGACCTGACGTGCTTACCGAAGTCAGTGAGGACCTTCCACTTTGCAATGATGTCTTCAGGCTGCAACGGCTTGTTGACGGGGAAGCCGTGCCCACCAGCACGCTGCCACTGGATCTGCGCAATCCAACCACCTGCGATCTGGAAGATGCCACCAGTCGTCTCGTCGTTCGCATCGCTGCTGAGGTAGCCAACGAGGGGTGCGATGTACTCCTCCTTGACTGCCTCTATGTGATGGCCGGCTCTAGCAGGACGATCAGCACACACCGTCCATGCCGACCAGGGCGGAACCGATCATGCATCGACTTACCGACCAAGCCCTGCAGCGGCACCCGCGGAAGGGATGACAACGTTCGCAAAGATGTTGTACTTCTTTCCCTCGATGGCCAGCGTCTTGGTGAACCCGAGGATACCGGCCTTCGCGGTGGAATAGTTCACAAGGCCAGGCAAACCATCTTGTTCATGTGGTCAGCATTGTCCCGATTGTCCCCAGAAAACCCGACTCACAAAGACCGGACTGGGAACCCATGGTGACGATGCGACCATACTTCTGCTTGAGGAAGATGGGCCAGAGGGCCTTCGCGCACTGTCCACACCCGAATCAATCTCTGCATGGCGTCCTCTCCTCGCGGCGAACCTCACCTTATACGTAGACCTGAGGTGGACCGCAAGGACCTCGTCCCAGTCCTTCTCGGACAGCTTCTCAAACGCGCTCGGGCGTGCGAGGCCGGCGTTCGCCACAAGGACGTGTGCGCCCCCAAACTTGTCCAGCGCGGTCTTCACGATGCCCTCGCCGTCCTCGGCGGACGTCACCGCGGCGACGGCCTTCCCTCCAGCTACGCAGCGCATATAAGTATCGGGGGAAACCAGGCATGCAGCGTGAAACGCACCCTTCGTGATCTCGTCGACGATGGCTTGGGCAGCCTTGCCGTTGACATCGTTCACGACGACGTTCGCGCCGAGACGCGCGTACAGCAGTGCGTATGCGCGCCCGAGCCCGGACCCGGCACCAGTGACGATGACAGTCTTCCCGTCGAAGCGGACTTCTTGCGATGCTTGCGGGTTCTCGGTGACTTTCGAGGACTCCGCGATTTTAGCCTGCCAAAACATCAGCATCGTCGAATTAGACAGACCCGCCGAAGTGTCTTGCCTTGATATCGAAATCAGGGAGACCCTGTGGGCTACACCACAAGGCTTGAGTCGGGTCCCAAGCTCTCAGTAGGGGGATGCAGAGGCTTACTGTTCTGGATCAGTTTCGAAGTCTGTGATTTGTTCCCACTTCTCTTGGACCTGATGTTCCGATGCGCATGAGCATGAGCAACATACGTGAACACCTCAACAGACTGCCACTTACGGCAGAGGGCGTAAACGTCTTGTCCGTCTTGAACACCGCGCCCTTGCTGCGCTCCCACCGGATCTCCGCGATGAAGCCCGCGCCGACCTCGAAGATCTTGCCGCTCGCGTCCGGCGCGTCTGGATGGGTGATGGCAAGAACAAACGGCGCGACGAACTCGGGCTACAAGAGGAGTGGAATGTTCATAGATTTGCTTATTGAAGCCAATGCCGAGTACTTACCTTCAAGTTCGCCAGCATTTCTGGCGGCATGATGGTTTCTGTCATTGCAGAAGCCGCCATCTGCATAGGCGATGGTGAGAGACGGATTGCATGGCTGGATTAGAGTAGACACACGTACGGGAGCGATCACTGTTGCTCTAATGTTATACCGGGCACCCTCTGCAGCGAGTGCTTTCGTGAAACCAACCAGAGCCATCTTTGCAGCACTGTAGTTGGCCTGTCCAAAGTTGCCTGTGTGTGATGACAGTAGGATATAAATTCACGGCGCAGGTAGTAGAAGAGATAGGCCGGAACGCACCGTACAAGCCTGCTGCACTGGCGGTGTTCACTATGCGACCGAAGCCCTGCTTCTGGAAGTGGGGCCACGCAGCCTTAGCGCAAGCATAGGAGCCCTTCAAGTGCACGGCCATGATCTGATCCCATTCCTGGTCGGACATGTTCTTGAAGCTGCATGTCCAAGGGGATATAGCTGAGCCACGCGGAGGAGACTGGACTACACGCACCCCTTGTCCCGTAGGATACCGGCATTGTTGATGAGGATAGTGACGTTACCGAACGCATCGAGGGCGGTCTTAATGACCGCTTCGCCATCGGTTGCTGAAGAGTTGTTCACGACAGCCTTGCCTCCGTCTGCAGGGTAGTGGTGGGCTCAGCTTCTGACCCGGGAGCAATTGTCTTCGACACACACCTTTCGTGATCTCATCCACGACCTTCTGTGCCGCGTCCTTGTTGAAGTCGTTGACGACGACGTTCGCGCCTTTGGCCGCAAAGAGCAGCGAGTAGCTGTGTATGACATCGCCGCGTTACTGTCAGCGCGCCTGCCACCGCCAGAGGCGAGTGTATGTGTACGTACGCCTTGCCAAGACCTCCTCCTGCACCAGTAACGATCACTGTCTGGCCTTTGAATGAGAGTTGCGGCATGGTGAGGATGTGTACTGGTGGAAAGTTGCGAACTGGAGGATGAGAGAAACGCTACGACCCCAGATGAGCGCGGGGTTATAGCGTCCTTCCCCGCATGTGATATCGCCCTCCCGGACATCTAGACTTCGCGCCCACGTGAAACGGGGGGGCGCCAGCTGTCAATGTCATCACAAGCATTGGTCCGGGCACGCGAGCTTATTCTTGTTTGTCCAAGTACTACATATGCACTTACAACATCGCCAGACCAGAGAAGCAACTGCACTTCTGTCTTCTCCGGCAACGATACATGCACCTCATCCAATCTTTTGAACATCCACCCCTTGTCCCACTCTCTCAAACATCCCTCGATCTCTTTGAATCATAGCGTCCGTGCTACGGCGTTCGACATCTTGACCGGCAGCCACATCTCAAAGCCCTTCAAGTACTCTTCGCCACCGCTTGCCTGGCCCGCTGTGCTCTCCATTGCGTCTCGCGTCGCCCAAGCCAACCCACGCTCCATCCACTTTCACTCGACACCTCTTCGCAGGTGCTCAGCATGGACTCACATCCTGACCACATCGTACGTCCTCGCAGCATCCACACCACGAGGATGCACATTTGCTGCAGCGTCCCTGCTTGGCTTGCTTCTTGTGTCGGTCAGTCAACTAGTGATCATGTACCAAACACGGACATCCCGCGCTTGTCATTCAATTGGCATATACCAATTGTCATGCACATGAAAGACATGAAGAATGGTCCCGGGAGGTCGAGGACTCGGAGTCCGCGTATGCCTGCACGCGCAACGGGACGGTCTGATCTCCTGTACGACGCGTTGCGCGCACGTCGGGGCTCGAACTTCGCTGGCAATCGCCGATGGGCCAAATGGAAAGTGCAGTTTCTCCGAGGCTTCCGAAAAATTTCCGCTGGTCCACTACGTCGCTTTCTGTGCGGACGAGTGACGGACCAGTCCACGACGATCTAGCGCTCACGCACGATGTAAGTTCCTACTGCTACTCGTTACATTCGCAATGGATCTAGTGTCGTTGCAATCTGGCATCCTTCACCGCTCGAGAGCACGTATATGCTCTCTTACCGAGTGCCGTTCAGGAGCCATACGACTCCGCCGGCCTCCTGCGGCCCCCAAATTCCAGTCTTGTCTCGTCTCAAGCCTTCGTACATCTCAGCCGCGAGATGGGGCATATCGCAACAACACGACCCTCGCTTCCTGGGGCACGGGACCATGGCCCTTGGCGTCATGCGTGGATCTCTCATGACATGCCATCCATACACTGACTCACGTTTACCCGCCTGGGCTGGGCATGCCGCCCACTGCTTCCAGCATAAGACGCCAGGAGCTCGAGCCTCTGAGATACTCACCAATCTGTACCATGGCTACGACTCAATCCCCAGCAATCTCGTCCCTAGGATTCGCTGCCCCGATTCCCGTCGACCAGAGGCAGGCGTCCGCCACCACCCCCATCGACGAGGGCTTAAAGGACAACCTGTCCATGGAGAAGGGCGAACACCCTCTCCAGAATGAGGATACAGCTTTCCCAATGCTTACGAAGGCCCAGCGCCGCAAAAGCTGGCTGCAGTTCGGCGCCCTCTGCATGGCCATATACGTCGCAGGCTGGAACGACGGTACAACCGGACCTCTCATTCCTCGGCTTCAGGAGGTCTACCATGTATGTGATGGCCCTTACTCTTATTGGAACATATATGCACACTCATGCACACACACTCACAGGTCAGTTACGCCGTGGTATCACTCATCTTCATCGCCAATTCTATCGTGAGTCCGCGACCTGCAAACCTTACTACTTAACTACATTGGCCTGCTTAGGGATTTATCTCCGGTGCTTCCGTATACATGTACCTCACAGACCGCTTCGGGTTTGGAATGGTTGGATGGCACTTCATCCCTTCTAATTTGACCAACGCTTATCACAGTATCCCTCTGCTATCCAGATGATGTTTGTAGGTGAGAGCCGGCTTCACCGAAGCCTGAAGCAGCAGGAATTACTAACGGTCGGGGCCGATTCAGCGTCGCTCATCGTCGCCGTCGGGAACGCCCTCCAGGCATCCGGCGCACCTTTTCCAGCGTTCGTCATCGGCTTCCTGTTCGCAGGCTTCGGAGGCGCATTCCTGGTGAGTCACTCACGTTCGTACCTCTCGGCTGTAGGACGCGCTGTCGACCACCGTGCCGCAGGACGCGGGCTCCAACGGATACCTCGCCAGCCTGTCCGAGGACACGTCCACCAAGATGGGCATCATGCACGCCGTCTACGGGGTCGGCGCGATGTGCGCTCCGCTGGTGTCCACGCAGTTCGCGAGCCTGCCCCGGTGGCATCTCGTATACCTCATTCACATCGGGCTCGTCGTCACGAACGGGATCGTCCAGGCCTTCACGTTCAAGTTCAAGAGCACGGACGGTGAGTGCGCCGCGGTGCAATCTCTCCCTTCCCCCGCCGCGTACGCCCCATCTGAGCCAGGACGCTGACGTAGTGGCACGTTGCGTATGACGGCGGCAGAGTGTCTGAAAGAAGTCGGTCAGCAGCCGCACGAGAAGACGGAGGACTCGCTGCAGGGCGTGAGCAAGTACAAGCAGGTCTTCCGCCTCCGCGCCGTGCACCTCATGGCGTTCTTCCTGCTCACGTACGTCGGCGTCGAGGTAACCATCGGCGGCTGGATCGTCACGTTCGTCATCAACGAGCGCCACGGGGGACACAGCTCCGGGTACATCTCGTCCGGCTTCTGGGGCGGGCTGACCATCGGCCGGCTTGCCCTGCTCCCGCTCAACAAGAAGGTCCGTCTGTTCTCGATCTCTCAGCAGACAATTATATGATCCGGAACCGGCCTCCCCGCAGCTCGGCGAATGGCGCGTCATATTCCTCTACGTCCTCTTGAGCCTCGGGTAGCTCTCCCCTTCCCCCCCTTCCAGCCGTCCTCTCACGAAGCCGTGTCCACAGGCTAGAGCTCATTGTCTGGCTCGTCCCGTCGCTCGTCGGCGACGCCGTCGCCATCTCCTTCGTCGGCTTCTTCCTCGGGCCCATCTTCCCCATCGTCATGAACCACGCGGGCAGCGTCCTGCCCCCCGAGCTCATCTCTGGCTCCATCGGCTGGATGGCCAGCTTCGGTTCCGCGGGCGCGGCGGTGTTCCCGTTCGTCACTGGCGCAATCGCGTCGGGGACGAGCATCAACAGCTTGCAGCCTCTGTGAGTGCTCTCTTCTCCGGTCTATCCTTGAGCCAAGGGCAGAGAGGACGATGGTGCGGGACAACACTGACGGCAGATGAGGCAGGTTAATCGCGATGATGGGGCTGTTGCTCGTCATCTGGGCGTTCGTCCCGAGGCATCGTATCAAGTCCACCTGGGATCACAGTGTATGACGTCTCCTTTCTCTGCTTGGGTCTGCTGGGTTTGTCGCGGTTGCCGCATCGCGTCAGGGTTTCACGAGTTTGTACGGTGAGTCAAAGGCGTCTGTTGCCCATCAATGCGTCCTCTCAAGCCGACTTGACTGTTGCAGTTTGATTGTCATGCCATTAACCTCATCATCTGCCTTGTCAGAAAGAGTCAAGCCGAATCGTCTGCCGAGTGTCACATACATACAAAGCATGTGGAAGGCGGGGACTAAGTACTACCACGAGCTCGTATGTGGTTGGTGATATCGATGCTGTCCTCTCGTAAGGTTATTGCACGACTCGCACGATTAGAGGATCGTGAATAGGGGCGCGATGCGTAGTTGAGTACTAAAGCTTTGCCACAGGAGGCTTCCCTAGCGCCCCCTCTTCGCGAAGCGCTGCCATGTCGTCACTGCTCAGCCCGAGTTCGGATAGAATCCGTTGTGTATGAGCGCCTGGAGGGAGATAGGACGATTCTGCCCAGTTCGAAGAGGTCGGCGATGGTGAGAGGACAGAAGGAGTCCTCGAGAGACCTGGGTGGGGAGGAGGGACCACAGCGTTTCGAGATGGAGTCGAGGCTATGGCTGCTGCTTCGCTTCTTTCGAGGACCGGAAGGACGCACGCGTCGGTGCCTACACGGACTCAGTCAATACACGATTCACAATGCGTGGACTTGAGATGACGACGGACCATGGAACACGTTTGTCCAGTAGTCGCGAGGTTGCAAACTGAAGCCCCGCTCCAGGAACGTCTTCAAACGAGGCCATATATCTCTGTCTTGTTGATCCGCTTCCGACGGCCGCCATCCACCTATAGAAAAGTCTTTCGGCAGGGCCCCAAGGAAGCGCGTGAGAAAGGTTCGGAAGAACTGGGGCTCCAAGCACGCTACGGACACCCATCGTCCGTCCGCGCAGGTGTAAACATTGTAGAAGGGACAGCCGCCATCCAGGAGACCACCTGCCCTAGTCTCTCCGAATGTAGGCAGCTGGAGCTGCGATAGCAGAAGCGGGTACGAAGCAAGATAGCGTACTCCGGTGACCTGCGGGAGGATCAGCGAGACCGTTCCTGCTGATGTCCCAACAATGAACAAACCATGTCTGTGTCCACAACTTGTCCAACACCGCTTCGAGTGCGTTCGAAGAGTGCCAACAGGATACCAACCACGCACATCAGCGCGCCCCCTGCAAAGTCAGCCAGGAGATTGAGAGGGAACTCAGGTTTACCCTCCCCAGGGAACATCTGGTTGGTCAAGTGAACGTCAGCAACGGCCTGCAGGCGGCAGTGCTGATACGAACAGACAGGACGCCGCTTATGGCGAGGTAGTTCAGGTCGTGGCCTGCCCATAGGGCTCATTAATGCAAAGACGTAGCACTGTGATTGTAGTCACCAACCCGCCATATCCTTGTGCGGACCTGCATGGAAAGAGTGTTAGCACCAGCACAAAGTAGCCCATATCATGTACCCGCCTGTCCGAGGGAACCCTACCAGCCGCGCGTACACCAGCTTCTCGTTCACACCTTTACTTTTCGTAGCCGGATTTCCGAGAAATACTTCCGGGCCCAGCTTGAGACGTTCCATGACCCCCGGCCGGAAGGGGTCTATCAGGACGTCCGCCCGTTCCACAAGCTCCCGGACGACGGCATACCCGCTCCGAGTCTGTATGCGCAGCTGTGTCAGTGGGAACTACCGGAAGCTAAGGGTCCCTTTGAGGACAAGCCTTGGGGTTGATAGCGATGGATCGCTTCCCCCTGCCCAGGATGTCTGTTGTAGGGACAGCACTGGCAGTGGGGCGGTCGATACGGACAACGTCAGCACCGAAGTCGGCCAAGATCATCCCTGCCATTGGTCCAGGCGCGAGTCCTGCGAACTGGAGGGTGATTGAGCTGTGTGCTGAGGAGCAACTGAAGGAAAGACGGATTACCTCGACGACTTTGATCCCCGCGAGGGGGAGGTTGTTCCTGGACGCCCTTACCATAATCGCGGTCGAATGAAGAACATCAACGTATGTCAATGAGCTCGCTTTCAAGTAATCAACCCAGAAGATCTCCCGTGATGTGTCGGTTCTCATATGCTCGAGGACGGTCACAAGACGGCTCTCGGGCTGTAACATGCCGTAGCCCTCGTGATCTCAGCTAGTAGGAAGCATTCAAGCTCAAGGCTCGTAAGTACGTCTGCAAGAAATCTCGACAGTATGCCGATGGTGAGGTCTTCAAACGTATGGTTCATCGGGAGGGCCTTTCGGGCATTCCTGGCTACCTGAGTATGTACGTACATGTGTAAGATTGGCCCGGTGCACAACCTACTGCTATGTCACGGCGTTACGAAGCACGTGAAGCAGGGCGCCAAACATATTAACTTGTTGATTAAAGCCGATAAGTAGGTGGGAGTGTCGCGCAGAGGAGAGAGTGGTCAACTGGACAAGTAGAGGGGAATATGTAGCATTAGCGGAGCACACATAGTATAGTTATAACACGAATAAAGATAATGGGGTAGGGATCATTAGTTGTCCGGAGTGATGCCTTCCCGATCGAGCTCCTCAAGAATGTCGTTTGGAAGGACGCGGTGGCTACGATATTTCTTCGTGATGCCCAGCTGGGCCGGGAAGCGCACCTCCGATGCCAATGGCAGCACATTCTCCTTGTCTCCGGTTCCTCGGCTCCTTGCAGGTTGCCGTGACGGTACTCTTACAGTGATTTGCAAAAAACACTGCAGGTCGCATCCGCGCGGCGAGCTATTTGCCCATGTTTGTTCCCGGGCGTTTACGGCGCGAACTTCTGTTTCGGGCACTGGGCGCTCAGGACCATTGTATCTATTATAACAATGCTTGAGTTGGCAATTCCATGGCTGCTTCGGAATCAAAGGGAATTAATTTTCCTACATCCCTCCTTGTACTCTATCAGATTCAAATGCAAATAAGTACAGAGAATGTTGAGCCGTTCCGTCCCGGGCAAGCGCTTCCCGGGGATGCCAATTAGGAACAAATAGCCTTGCCCACGCGCGCGACCTGCAGTGTTTTTTGCAAATCACTGTAACCTCTTCTGGGCATAGTGTCCAAGATTTTCGATGGAGTTACGATCCCGTAGAGTTCGCTTTGGCATATTCGGAGGCAAGGGCGTAGGTGCCCTGCCAGCTGGTATGTTATTTTCCCTTTCCTAGACTTTACTGGTTTTTGGACATATCATACAGCGCCTTGCATAAGTCCGTGAACGCGCGGATTTTTTTCTCTCCGGCGTCTAAACTACCCGACCTGCCTAAACAGGCCATATCATGGTCACAGGGACTACTCCATGACAGCGCATCACGGCCCCGTTGGTTGACCACACGCATACCCAGGTAAATCCACAATGTTTTGAAGTATGGATATGCGTGCGGTACTTCCATGTCTGTATTTGAGTTCCCATTGGCCCCCCAGGGGATCCTGTACCCTGATCTAAACAGGAGGTACCATAGTAAAGGTGCAGTCGCATATACATGATCATGCCTGAGTCAGTGCAGTAGCTTCAACGTGTTCTCGACATGTTTCATCAACCATATGCATGTCCAACTCTCAAGCATTTAGGAGTGACTTGAGGCTGGCCACCCACAGCATCGCAAGTGATGTAATCATTGGCAAGGGCCCGTTTGATATGATCTCGTGCAGTGACTGTTGCCCTCATGCAAACTATCTCCGTGCACCATAAACACCGTATGACTACAAGTACTTATGCGCGAGTCTACTGGGCCCATAGCATACTCACTCTTGGAAATGCCAGTGGCCCAGCGAGCAGGCTCAGCCTCAGGGGAGCTCTCACTACAGGCACCGCCTCGAATCGCTCTTTGTCAAAGGGCTGTAGAACCTCTGAGCAAGTACAACTTTCCCATTGCCGACCCTTCAGCGTCCTTTGGCACACGTCGGCAAAGGGACAAGTTACGACTGTCCCGAAAACA
The DNA here is from genome assembly GCF_000275845.1 of Dichomitus squalens LYAD-421 SS1. Lineage (NCBI taxonomy): Eukaryota > Fungi > Basidiomycota > Agaricomycetes > Polyporales > Polyporaceae > Dichomitus > Dichomitus squalens. Next base: position 639,041 of record NW_006766886.1, read on the forward strand.
AACCTCCGTTTCACGCGAAGGGATCCCGAGCGCTGCCCATCGTGTCTGGGCCTGTGACTATGATGTGGCCTGTTTAGGCAGGTCGGGTAGGGTAGACGCCGGAGAGAAAAAATCCCGCGCGTTCACGGACTTATGCAAGGCGCTGTAAGCTGAAAAGAGGGCCCACCGCAGAGCCTATAGTTTTTTCATCATTCATGCCTGCCAAACGAAGCCCCAGCGTGACAATTCCGACCACGTGACGCCCTAGATTGTGCACCGGGCCAATCTTACCTATTCAAGACACACGTGATCAACGTTTCTCGAGCGTCTATACGGTTCAGACCGCGTTCCACGTCACCCCGCTCTAGTGCACTATGGCGCCCGGGACTGTGCGAAACCCACAGGGGAAATCCGAGGAAATAGTGCGGTCCGGCCAAGGAAATGGAGCAGAAAACCCTGGTCGAACACCGGTTTATGGACCAGCAAAAAGTGCGTCAAGATGACGGCTTTCCACGGTCAATCTGGCGTGGTCTCAGACAGGAGAAAAACCTCGCTTAGACAGCGGGTCAGAAGGGCGGGATTTACATCTGTAAAACATGGGAATTTGCACGGTTTCCGGGTGCCGGATCCTCGCTTGCGCCAGCTGGATATCAATAGGGAATCAATTATGATGCAGTACAAGAGTGTAGCTAAACACGCTGCAGATTGCAGCGTTACGGTCGCATTACGGCATGCTGAGTACATAGTACAGGTAGGGTTATCAATATAAACTATGCAAGCTCGAGACCCTCTGGTACTCTCAATGACCATGTCCTTTTGACCCTTGCCACTCCTGCAGTACATCCATGCCAACGCTAAGGACACATATGGGAGTTTGGGTAGACGGAGTCAGATATTCAGGGAAGAGCAGCAAATACTCACCGGGAAGAATGCAGATATTTGAGAAGAGTGACTTACCTGATCGATATCTTTGCCAGAATGGCCAAACAACATAGCTGGACTTACCTGAGAAACTCACAACTCTGAAGATTGCGACTTACCTTATGCCGACCGTCCATCACTGGGCTCTGCCCGACAACTCTGGTACTGTATGCACACCCCAGGAACGGTGATAAAGGGGGCCAAGAAATGTAGACACGACAGCAGTCATGCACCCAACGCACCCTAAGATAGTTCCATGAAAGTCAGATGTCACAAGCAATAGGAGAATGTCGATGCAGACAAGAGAATGGTCAGAATCAGGGCGACTGGCATTTGGCGCCCATGTTTAGGGCCGGCACATGCAGGATTGTTTGCGGATACCGAGAGCAACCGTGGAATAACCCCGTTCAGCTTGGCGTCTCAGGTGGTAAATCTCTACGGATGTAAAAACACGTTGCCGCCGCGGATAACTGACGGGTGATATTCAACGGTGAGATCCCATTTCCACGGTGCGACCGTTGAACGCACTTTTTGCCTTGTCGAACCGGGGGTTTTCCGGGGCGGTCCGAGGCCCA
>NW_006766886.1:640825-745050 GCF_000275845.1 Dichomitus squalens LYAD-421 SS1
ACATCCATGCCAACGCTAAGGACACATATGGGAGTTTGGGTAGACGGAGTCAGATATTCAGGGAAGAGCAGCAAATACTCACCGGGAAGAATGCAGATATTTGAGAAGAGTGACTTACCTGATCGATATCTTTGCCAGAATGGCCAAACAACATAGCTGGACTTACCTGAGAAACTCACAACTCTGAAGATTGCGACTTACCTTATGCCGACCGTCCATCACTGGGCTCTGCCCGACAACTCTGGTACTGTATGCACACCCCAGGAACGGTGATAAAGGGGGCCAAGAAATGTAGACACGACAGCAGTCATGCACCCAACGCACCCTAAGATAGTTCCATGAAAGTCAGATGTCACAAGCAATAGGAGAATGTCGATGCAGACAAGAGAATGGTCAGAATCAGGGCGACTGGCATTTGGCGCCCATGTTTAGGGCCGGCACATGCAGGATTGTTTGCGGATACCGAGAGCAACCGTGGAATACTTAACCCCGTTCAGCTTGGCGTCTCAGGTGGTAAATCTCTACGGATGTAAAAACACGTTGCCGCCGCGGATAACTGACGGGTGATATTCAACGGTGAGATCCCATTTCCACGGTGCGACCGTTGAACGCACTTTTTGCCTTGTCGAACCGGGGGTTTTCCGGGGGCGCCAGGCCCATAGTGGTGTATCAGCGCCATCAGCCCCTAGATTCTAGAGTATCCGGTGGATAGGGGACTGTGCTGGCACGGACCTGTATATACTTTACAACAAACCTGGTCACTTCACGAGACCAGGAAAATTGTCGTGACACTAGTACTGCGTCTACTACCAAACATCGCCTAGTATCATCCGTCAATACCAACAAACCCAACAAAGAGGCTTCACCGCGAATCAGGAATTACAAGGAGATATGGAACGTCTACAAAGGTATGTGATATATGCGTGACTCGCCATGAGCTGTAACTAACAACCGTCTTGGAATGCGTGAGTGTCTAAGCTACGTGTATCGTGATATTCATTGCTAGTGAACAAGATGCTTCGGAGCAGAGAGTTAAGGAGGCAGCTTACTCAGCCTCCTTCGCTTTTTCTGCAGCCTTGATGTCGCTGAAAGAGATAGACGAGCGGTCACACATGCTACGGAAGATCCCGCCAGGCATGTTGTACAGGTTTGCAGGAGTGTCGTACTCGGCGATCTGGCCTGCGTCGAGGACGCAGATCCGGTCGTAGCCAATGATGGTCCGCAATCGATCTGTGAGACAATGTCAGCCAAGCAGACGCAGGACACGAACAGTCTGCACGTACGAGCGATGCATAGGATAGTGCGGTCCGCGAACTCGCTCGCAATCGTATCCTGAATCTTCCTGTCCGTCTCATAGTCGACAGAAGCAGTGGCCTCGTCAAGAATAAGAATCTTGCTGTCCTTGACGAGGGCGCGCGCAAGGGACACTAGCGAGCGCTGTCCAATGGATAAGTTGCTACCCTCGTCCTCGATAGGGCTATCAAGAGAAAAACGGTTCACGGGGGTGTGCGACCCGTCTCCCTCTTTCGACTCGTCGGCGTTTCCGGAATGGTGGATGGAGTGATTCTTGACGTCCTCCACCAAGTATGCTCGTCTCAGAGCATCCCACAGCCGGGCATCATCATGGGCGCCGAAAGGGTCGAGGTTGCTCCGCAAAGTGCCAGAGAATAAGAGAGGATCCTGCGGGATGATCGCAAGACCGTTGCGCAGGTCGTTCAGCCCGATCTTCGAGATATCAACGCCGTCAATGATGATGGAACCTTCGGAGAGCTCTACGAGGCGATACAACGCCGTCATGATACTGCTCTTGCCCGCACCGGTCCTGCAAGACGAAGTGAGCATCACTACACATTCGTGAGTAGCAAGGCATATGCATACCTGCCAACGATGCCGATCTTCTCGCCAGGCTTCACCGACATCGTCAAGCCCTTGAGGACAGGAGGGAGCTCCGGGCGGTATTTAAGTACCACGTCAGTCAACGCGATCTGTCCATCCGCAGGCCACGACAGCGGCGGCTTGTGGTCGGGTATCTCATGCGGTGCCTCCTGCTCGAGTTGCGTCGCGTAGTGGACGATACGCTCGACGCTGTTGAAGTCGTTCTCGACCTCGGCGGTCTGGCGGACCAACCAGCCGAACGCCTGCTGGACGGAGATGATATACGACAGGACGACACCGGTCTGCGAGGGAGAGACGTGGAAGCGGGTGCCGACGGTCAGAAGGGCGACAGCGAGCGTGAGGAGGATGCCCATGAGGTCGAGCCGGATACCGAGCCAGCGCTGGTTCGTGACTGTAAGCCAGTATGCGCGGTTCTCGATATCGACACGCTTCCTGTTCTCCTCCAGGAACCGGTCAGTCTCGCCATATGCACGAATGGTTGCCAGACCAGAAAGGGACTCCGAGAAGTGGCTGTATAGAGATGACCGCAGAAGGGCATCAAGACGCTGGGGGGGACGTTAGTAAAGACCAGAAATACAGCTTTCATCAAGAGCATACCTTAAGCTCACGAGCACTTGCACGGTAGAAAATGGCAGCCCAGACGTATGCGATACCGACCACGCCGACCGCGATGAGGAACCAGGGGAGGACGATGGCGATCAGGATGACGGCACCCAGTATGTTGCCCAACGTCGCCACGAGCATGCGCATCGCGTCTCCAAGCATGTTGTCGATGGTGTCGATATCCTTAGAGAACCTGTTCATGACTCGACCCAGCGGCGTGGTCTCAAAGAACGACATGGGCGCGTACATGACCCGGGTGATCGCGGCGCGGTGGAGCGATTGCGACGCGAAGTAGGTCAGCGACGCAAACGTTGCACCCATCATGAAGAACGTCAGAGCTTGTGAGACACCGAGAGCAGCGTAGATGCCCATGTAGAACCCTGAGCCGAAAGGCCATTTCCTGTGAACCAACGTCAACCACCAAATCGCGGGTAGAGAGCACACAAACACGTACATTTCCTGCCAGTAGACGAGCCAGTACGAGGACATGACCTGCGCGCCCTGGAGCAGCGCGACGGAGAGTATCAGGAGGGGTAGGATGATGTAGCCCTTGCCGGCGCGAATATACTCCATATACACCTGGTTGCTGACCGCGCCGGTATTGCGCTCCTCCTCCTGCATCATCGCCGCGCCCTGCTGCCTCTTCTTTATCTTCTCCACAGCCTTCTCGTCCTCCTCACCCTCGACGTCCCCGTCCCCGTCCCCGTCCCCGCCCTCCGCGACCGCTTCCTCCTCCTTCTCCAGCTCGCTCTCCTTGCTCCCAAACTCGTTCACGAACCGCGCAAAGTCCCCGTTCGCGGCGATGAGGTCCGCGTACGTGCCGTGCTCCGCGACCTTGCCGTCGACCATCGTGTAGATGTAGTCGACCTGCGGGAGGAAGTGCAGCGCGTGCGTTACGAGGATGCGCGTCTTGTCCTGCGCGGCCCCCTGGAAGACGTTCTGGAAGACGTGCTTCCCGACGTGCGCGTCGAGCGCGGACAGCGGGTCGTCGAAGATCTGGATGTCGGCCCCCACGTAGATCGCGCGGCAGATGTTGATCCGCTGCTTCTGGCCGCCGGAAAGCGAGATGCCCTGGGAAGTCACGTCGCGTCAGCGCCCACAACATCCATACCGTACATACGCGGCAACAAAGACGCACCCGTTCGCCCACTTCGGTCATGTCACCGTTCGGGAGCAGATTGAGGTCGGCCTCCAGGCACGCGTCGTGGATCGCTTGCCAGTATCGCTGTTCGTCGAAGGGCCGTCCGAACGTGATGTTGTCCCTTACTGTAGCGTTCTGGATCCATGCGCTTTGCGGGCAGTACGCGACCGTGCCGTTGAACCGGACGGTGCCAGCAGTATGGCGCATTTCGCCAATCATGCCCTGCAGCAGAGACGACTTGCCGGATCCGACAGGTCCTGTGTGCATGGTGAGCTTGTGCCCGCAGACAAATTGTCTCAGATCCAATGCGATTACTTACCGACGATGGCCGTCAGCTGGCCCTTTGGAATAGCGAGATTGACGCTCTTGAGCCTGAACGTCTCCTCGGACTTCGGGTCCGCCGTCGGAGGCGGCGGGGCGGCCTTCTTGTCCTGCTTCTTGCCCTTCTTATCCTTGCCGGGCGCATCGGGCGGAGGACCGTCCCACACGAACTCGCCGTCGACGACCTGCACCGCGTGGTCGAGTTTCTCGTCCTGCACGGTCGACTCCTCGAGCAGTTCGGCCTCGAACACGTCGTACAGGCGCTGCGTGGCGTTGTATGCGTCTGCGGACGCGCTGAGCGCGAGAGCTGGACGACGACTATTATCAGCGAGGCGGGCTCGAGCCAACGGTGACACGCGGAAACTCACGCAAGAACATGAGCGGCATGCGGAGCAGCTGGAAGAGCGTGAGAGACGAGAAGATGTTCGCAGGGTTGAGCGAATGGCCGGTGGCGGAGTAGATGACAAAAGCGATCACGCTGGCCAGTGCAGGCAGCGAGACGGCCATGCCGTTGTTCGCGGACCGGATGACCAGCAGCGAGCGGATGTATCTGTAAGAGTTAAAAGAGCATGAGAACCGTGACCTCACCCGGGCATCGAGGCGGAGACCACTTACGCCATCTCCCTCCCACGCAGCTCTGCGATCTTCTTGAGGTAGGGGACTTCCCAGGCAAAGTACTTGATGACCTTCATGGACCCCAGCAGCTCCTGCAGCAGCTTGGCGCGCTTGTCCGTCCACGCCATAGACTTGTGCCGGAGCTTGATGAAGTGCTTCATGACGACGGTCTGGACGGGCGTCATCAACATGAAGAATGCGAAGCCGGCGAGCGCGGAGGGACCCAAGTTGACGATCAGTATGATGAGACAGACGATCATCTGTACGGGGGCGGTGAACGCGAGCTGGAGGAAGGAACAGCAGAAATCTATGCGCGAGACGTCGGTGGAGATGTGGTTGACGAGTTTGCCGTTGGTGAGCGTGGTGCGAGCACGGGCCGAAAGCTTCAGAGAGCGGTCGTAGATAGCAGTGATGAGACCGCCGCGAAGAAGAACGCCAGTGGAGGCGGCGCGGTAGAAGAAATGGTGCGTGCAGAGCGAGGACAGAAGCTGAATAGCGAACAAGCCAATAGCGAGACCGATACCCTTGCCGATGGGAGGGGCCTCGTCTCCGTGACCCAATTTGAAGGCCGTGTAAGATTCGGTCGCGAAGTTGATGATTGCCTATCGTCCTGTCAGCTCTTTCCCGGAGTGATCGTGCTGGGTCAGCGTACCTTGACCAGCAGGGGGCTAGTCACTTGAGAAACATCCGCGATGAGCTTCAGCAGACCGCCGGTCCAAAACCACCACTTGATGCTGTCGTTCATGGCCCACACCAGACTTGCCTTCCTCCTCCCATCCTTTTCCCTCCACTGCTTCTCTCGCTCCTCACGAACACCGCGCAACGACCACCACACGCCCTTCAGACCAGGACTGACTTTACCATTCGCGAGACGCTGGTTGTACTCTGCCGCCTCCTTCTGCCGTCTCTCGAAAGACTTCGTGATCTTTTCGGCAATGGCAGCAGACGCGCGGTGGTCCTGGAGCTTGTAGAGGTCGGGCGCTTCAAGGGGTCGGGCATAGCCCAAGGACATGAGGGGGGTGATCCATCCGAAGGTAAGGATATCATAATACGAGGCGTTGGCCTCAGGGATGAGGTCTGCGTCGTCGAGCGAGGCCTTGGGAGGAGGGACATCCGAAGGCACGAACAGGGACCTCACGCTCCTGCGGGCAATGAAAATCGGGTTGTCAACGTCAAATACTAGCTCGAAACAGGAACTAGCACGATACCATCGAGATCTCTTGGCTGGCTTGAGGGTCGAGCCTTGGTCGGAGTCGCTGGACTCGGTTTTCTCAATCGCGTCGTCTTGCGCCATCACGAGGGACAGTAGCGACACGGAGGAGGGCCACAGTGCGCAGACCCCCGGCAGACTCTTATGGACAGAATGGCGAGTCGCTGGGAATGTCTGCGTATCTGACCGGCCGCCATATGATGTTTACGAACCCCTTCGGGACCTGGCGCCTTTCTTGGAGTGGGACGAGTGGCCCACTCTTTGGGTTCCGGTTCCACACACCAGCCTGGGACCTATCAATGACTCATCCCCGATCGCCCAGCCAGATATCCTCAGCACTGTTGCCAGTCACAGTCGAGCTCTCTGTCTTGTTTCGATTCCTGAACGACAAACATGTTCTCGAGACATTGGTACAAGTCGTTTGTTATCGACTTCGCCATAGAATACACCCCGAATCAACGCCGAACTTACGCCGGTACGAACTGCAACAAGATCCTGGACTGGCTGCACAGAAACGACTTTTGCGAGCGGAGACTTAAGCTACGGCCAGTCACTACCGGAGGAGCAGACCGCAGTAACCCACCCGCATCGGCATGATCATGCGCATGCCTTACGCGATGAGTATGAGCTGGGCACTCGGCATGCATGCGCTGTCGGTCTCATTCGATAGAACAAACGCAGCATTACATACTGTGTATGCGTGATCACTCCGCATTCACGATGGTGCGTAGAGGTCCACCCTGTAGATAGCCAACTCCTCTGGTCTCATTTGAGGTCCAAGGCCGCGAAAAGCAGCCACGTTCGTTGTCGTTATCAACCCCGGGGTTCGCATCTGTTCGCACCCGACGGAGTCACGGAGCACAAGTATAGCTGCTGAATCTGCTAGCGCTGGACCTTGATCGAGCAGGGCCGCAAGCGGCAAATCGAGGGCCCGCGATAGGCCGGACGCATCTCCCGCCTGTGCCGGAGCGCCAGACTGACATCATACCAACCGACCATCAACTAGAGCGGGCGTAGGACTCCTTCAAGCGAGCCAAGGCTACCTGTGGATACGAATACCAGCCAAGGTTGCTCAGCGGTCATCAAAGTCAAGGAGAGAACACTTCGACGCTCACCTCATATGCGGGCTTCAACGGCTCGACGTCCGCATCCGCGACACGCACGCGCTTCACCTTGTCCAGGTGATCCGCCTCCTTAAGCATCGTCTTGAAATACCTCGCCTGTGAACGAACGGTCAGCCCGGGTATGTGCAGACACACAGTTGCACCCTTCCGCCGGGGCACCGTTCTCACCTCCTGCTCCTCGACCAATGTCCACGCGTCCCCAGCCCGGCCAGCCCGCGCGGTTCGGCCGACGCGGTGGACGTATTTCCTGAAATCGACGGGGACGTCGTAGCTTACGACGTGGGAGACGTGGCTGATGTCGATGCCGCGCGAGATAAGGTCTGAGCAGACGAGTCTTCGAAGGGGAAAGAGGAATTGCATCCGTCACCTGGCTGCGGCACGGATATAGTCGGATGGGAACACGTACAATTGAACGTCCTGGCTCTTGAACTGCTCCAAGATGGATTTGCGTTCCCCAGGCGCGAGATCGCTGGAGTACGCCCGTGCGACGATCCTCCTCCCTTGCGAGTCGCTGTGCGCGCTCTCGAAGAATTCGAATAACCGGACGAGACGGGCCGTCGACTCCGCGGATTTGGTGAAGACCAGCGCGTTGGTGACCCCGCGCGCGTGGACAAGGTGGAACAGCATGAGCGGCTTGACCGAGGACTCGCACACGACCATGTGTTCCTATCGCGACGTCAATATCGCCTCAAAACAGCGCAAATAGACTCTCACCGTGAGCGTAGCTGGCATGGTGAACTTCTCCATCACGAAGTCGAGGACGCCTTCCTCCTTGCTCGCTGCCGACGTCTTCGGGCTCTGCACGACAACGTACTTCGGCTGGCGGAGCCCCAGAGCGGCGATCTTCGCAGGGTCCCGCGTGAGCGTCGCGGAAAACAGCAGCTTCTGACAGGATGGCTCCTTTTTCTCGTCATAGTCTGTACGAACGTAGTGAACGCCTCGCAGCAGGTGGAGGAAGGTGGGCGATAGAGAATCAGGATGCGGTCGTCCTCTGGCTGCGAGATTAATCGAAGCAGTCGTAAGCTCGCTTGACAGGCTGGCCCCGCTGTCATCGGAAGCCCGTGGTGGTCGTGTTGCCGCTAACACTTGTGCTAGCCAGTCTTGGAACGATTGTGCGAGCAGTCGATCGGCCTCATCGATGACCTACGCGAGCGATCAGTGTCTGCAACTATATCAGCGTGTTGGAGGACCCCAGACGACTCACAAGGAAGCGTAGGTGCTGTAGGGAGAAGTTGGGCGTGCCGTTGAGGTGGTCGATCAAACGTCCCGGTGTACATATGAGTATGTCCACCTTGCTCGAGCCACCTTGCAGCCTGGCGGGTCAAATTGTGAGCTAGGTACGACGACTGCTGAGACCGGAGACGGACTCTTCATTTCGCTCCGCTACTAACTGTGCTTGCTCGTGTGCGAACGAATGCTGTCCAGTTGCTGTACCTATCTGTCGCCAGATGAAGTGCTTTGCATGGCGACTGTGTAATCAGTGCAAGACTTACTTTCAAACCGCGACCCTTTGCGATCGCTTCAAACGTTTCTCGCACTTGCAATACCAAATCGCGCGTCGGCAGGACCACTAGTGCACGTAATCGAGTAACAACACGGGATGATAGGATCTGGCACGCATCCCTTCTAAGCCCCTGGTGGACGGTACGGCCTCGAAAACCACGTACCTCGACGATGGGCAAGACATAAGCTAAAGTTTTCCCACTTCCGGTAGGCGCAGACACGCACAGGTCTTCCGGTGGATCGTAGGGTCGGTACAGCGCTCTCGATCTTGGCGAAGAGAGGAGTAAGGGCACAACAGCAGTTTGTACTATTGTGAAGGCTTCAGCACGTGGAATACATCGGTAGCATACGGACGACCAGGACAGACCAGCAAAGAGTTCAGTGATACCGAGATCCTGCAACCTCCTCCGCATCCTCCCGCTCAGCCCCGTCCGCTCGTCCTGTGCGTCTTTGGCAGCATCGAGCGGCACGGTGGTCGCGGGGTCGACGACCTCTGCCTCGATCAAGGCCTTGTCGAGCCCTTGCAGCGCGAGCACCGACTTCGACGGGGCCTCCGGTCGCCGAGGCTGGGGGAACGCCGGGAGGGCCACTGGAGGAGTAGCGGACCTTGGACGGGGCGCGCTCGAGGGCTGCGCAGGGGGCTCGGCGACCTCGTCGTCTTCTGGACTCGAGGCGTGTCGTGCGTCGGGCTCCTCGGTGTCGATCTTACGTCTTTTCTTCGGTCGTTCTCCGTCCCCGCGCTTCGCAGGAAGAGCAATCTTCGGAGGAGCATCCACCTGCTCCGCTGCTGACGCACCTTCGCTCTCGCTCCCGCTGGGCTCTGCCTCGTCGGACCCGGACTCGTCCTCCTCGTCGCGTCTCGAAGATTCAGTCCGATGCGCGGTGCCAGGGAGGGCCTTGCGCTTCTTACGTCTCTCTTTCTTGGCCTTGAGGTATCGCTTCTTCGCCTTCGTCTTCGTCTGCGCTCCGAGTGAGTAATCCAACGTAAGCAAGCGATATTCATAGCCATTCCACCTTAGGTCCTTGAGGAGTCAAAGAGGGCGCGACCGCTGTCTGAGCCATGTCCAGGTTCCCGCGCAATGGTGGAAGTCCCAGATCAGGCGAGTTCCGGCATCAAGAGCAGATGAATTGCAGTCTGAGGGCTTGAGCGAGATATTTATCACCAGCGAGGATGTAGCCAGGAATTGACGTTGTACGCGCGCTGAGCTGAACTAAATATTTAGACGCCCCGCCCCAGGCGGACCGAGTGGCGGGCCGTGTTTGCAATTGAGGTCGCGCTCGGTTGAACTTGAACATTTTCGCCTTCGCTCGCCGCTTTGTTCCTCCATCGTGATCAAGTCTCAAGGATTCGTCTGACACATAGGGTTCCTGAAAGCTGCGTGTCTGGCCAACGGTCTATCAGCTAGGACAAGTCTATCTCTATTTGTACAGCGGTTGATTTGACTGCTATCACTCATACAGACTCGAGAGCCTGATCTGGTTTTGACTCATTCTAAGCCAAGTGATGTCCAGCCCATCTGATAACCGGCCATTGTATATGCTGATAACCGTATTATATGTCAGACTGATGTTGGTTCTGTTGCAACGTGTCTGTGGCCTTCCGGAACCCCACGTGGATCATCCGCTATAGTCTGGCCGCTTCCCCTTGCTTCACGCCTTTCTAAGCTGCACAAACGGCATATGTAGTGGCAGCGGGGTCCATAGAGATTTCCACGTTAGCGCCTCAGTCAATCTCCCCCATCGCAGGTCTGTATTCCAGAAGACCGACGAACCTGACACATGTTACTTCTACGCAGTAAGGCGACCGTTCCGACATCCGTTGCAGTGACCGACAAAGGCCTCTGTCGGCATCCACTTCCGCGGTCATGATCTTCTCTGAACACGTCATATTTGTGCTGTGACGTTGCCGCATCCGACCATCGATCATGGTAAGGAACATTTCCGGACCTCCCTACTCGGCATCTCCACCGAGATGTCGCGTGTACTCTCCCTTCCGCGCTCATTCTATTGGATTTAATGAGTGAAACCTACCTGAAGGCGCCGGATCCCGAGCGGCGATTTGCCGGGTACGTTCCTGTATCTTCTAGAGTGGACTCGCCAGCATTCGATGTTAGTATTCGCAGCTCGCCGGCTTGTGTCAGGCGATGCACTCAATCAACTTAGACTCATGTCCACTCGAGTCACAAGACCTGGGTATTCGACAGTCTTGGCGGGACTTAGAGGCTCTGTGCCGGTCTCCGCGACGTCTTATCATTCTGTCATCTTCCGCAGCGTTGGTGGCATATACCTTCGCCATCTGGAAACTGTATCTTGCCCGACTCCACGACGCTTCTCCGGAACAACAGACGAGGGAAGGAAGCTCAGCAGCCACCATAACTCAAGTGCTTAGTCCTCTCGTGATGAGACGTTCAATGCTGGCGTGAGGTGTTTCCACTTGGGTCGGTCTTTCGTTGTTCGGGGGCGTCTTCGACTCCCTATAAGAGTGCTGCATCTAAGCTGCTATCGTATCTATACCTCATCTCCCCCTCCCCGCCGACACCCGAGACCAACAAGTCAGTATTGACTGATCGCTGAACTCCTCTGCGTACCTCTCTTCCACCCACTCCTATATCTCCGTCCAGAATGTGTTGGGAAGAATGGTCAGGGCTTTCACCGTTTTATCCACGCTTCCCCGGTCTCATGCCTCGGTAGCTGTGGCAATCAACATCGAGGGTGCCCGGTAAATCCGCCTCTGTACGCTTGCCGACGGATCGCAGCTGACGGCGTGAACGCTCCACTTGTCCTGCAGCACTTCGTAATCCTGTACTATTCTGGCGAGAAGTGGGACTGCGGCTCCCCGAATTGTGGGCTTAGTTCCCAACATGCTCACCCGAACGCACGCAATTGCCCCTGCCCGAAGGTGCGTGATGCGCATGTAGCGAGAAGCACATGTCTGCATTGGTTGAGGCTGACCGCACGGTTTCATATGGCAGGCTTACCGTGAAAGGCGGCGTGTCCTGAATCTGATCCAGGAACCTTGTGATGCCTGCAAGGAAGCTGCTCTCGCGGCGCGTGTCAGACGTCGATGATCATGATATATATTGCCGTCCTCCTTGCTCTATACGCCATGTTCTGTGTGCCTCCTCGCTTGATATGTGCTCTTCACTCTGTACAACCACAGTAACTACAATATTTGCTTTATACGCAAAGGTTCATATTTCTCGATGCGAAATAGACTGCTTCGTTGAGCACTTCCTCTGCCCCAGAATGCAGACGCTGCGATAATGACGATGTTGACCCAAAACAGTAAGTCAGTGCGTTCACGCCAGAGCAGTGTCTTCCGTCGCATTGAACTTGTTGGTGAGCACGATCAAACTCCTACGGTCACTTGACGGGAGCCAGGGGAAGAAGCAGCCCTCAGAAGCTCGCCCTTCGGAAGGAGCGATGCGTTGAGCAACTTCCTGCCTTCTCAACATAGACTAGAGGTGCCATGCAGCGCCGAACACGACGCAAACACGATGCAAATGGGGTAGACTGCGGCAGGCACATGTCAGCCGCCGGCAGATATCAATGCAGATAACTGAGATTACATGTGTGCTTCGTGTGGGTAGGAGATAAACCTAGCACGACCGACAGAGAATATGGATCCATTGAGGGTGCTCAGAACCGTCTTCCCCCACGCTTCAGCGGCTGCTTTGGACCGCGCGCTGCCACACTTCCTTTGAGCCGTGCCAGACGCTTTCTACGCTCCTCCTCGCTATCTTCTTCATCGCTCGAAGACACGGCCGCTTTCACCCGCTTGGTTTTCGGTGCGGGGAGAGGCGACGACGATTGTGGCTGAGGCGAATGATTCACGCTGGCCCCAGTCTTCGAAGGAGGTGACTGTTCGGGGGTGGCACGTTTCGAAGGTACCGAAAGCACGGGGCTGCTGTTCCGTACGCTGGAATTGCGACGATCGTGTACGGCTGCTTCGTCCTTCCCGCTGACGGCGCCGTAGTCTTCTTCTTCTGGCTCTTCTTCAGTGACGGAGTCATCATCCGGCGGCGGTGGCGTTGGGACCACCTGACGTGCTCCTCCGGCTTGACTATGCGGCTTAGCCTGGTTACTTGGACCCTGCTTGTGGCCACAATCAGCTTCTAGGCTAGATGAGCTTCACAATGACATACTGCTCGGTTGGTCGGAAGTGGAGGCGACGAGGAAGGCGCCCGGCGCACAAGAGGCTTGGAAGCGGAAGGACCTTGTGATGTTGCTGGCGGAACGGGTGGTGTGAGATCCGGGGTTTCGGAGTTTGCAGCGATCCGGGCTGCGAATGCTCTCAGTATGACATATCGCAGGGTTCAGAGAGACGTTGCGCACGGAGATCCGGTACGAAGTTGAACACGGCTGACATACGCTGCAGCGTTGTCGCGAGAAGGGGCCGGGATAGCGCATTCCGAACATGCGTGTCGAGCGTGCGGCGGGCAGACCTGCCGACCTTGTCAACGGTCTGTGGCGCCCGGGAACATCAATACAGCGGGAACCTTCGGATGAGGGGAAGGCTCTCTGTACCTTCTCAAGGTCAGTCTCGGAGATAATCGTCAAAGGATCAGCGGAGGAGAAGGCGAGGTGTGCCATGCTGATCAGCGGGAGGATGAGGTGCTTGGATAAGATGTCTGCCGACAGCTTTGGCCCGACGGCAAACGCCTCCCATCGCCACCGAAACGAGTCATTCCCTAGAGTGAAGGCAAGATCCTACGAAGCGGCGCTTCAGCAACCGTTGAAGACAGTCGGTGCGGGTGCATACAGAGTAGTTCGACTTCGTTGTCTCGAAGGATAGCTCGGCAAGTCCTCCGAGCGAATGGGCAGCCGAAAGGAATTCCAGGCACTTGGTCCTCCACGCCTGTTCTTCGCCTTCACCCGGGAAGCTAAGAGAGTATTGCGGGTTGTATTCCCGCCATCTCCGAGCGAATTGATTGCTTGACAGAACTGGGATATTTTCAAAGCTCAGTGGGTCCTCTCGACAAAGCAGTATTAGTGTGGGACACTACCCTCTCCCCACACGTTCTTCGTGTCCGTCACAAACATGCAGCAGCTGCAATCCGCCGTAGAGGAGTAGAATTTCTACTGGGATGCAGCGCATCATGAGTATCAAGCATTGTCCGGAAGATGTACGACAGACCAATAGGTATGGTGTTGACGACTCGCTATCGGTCTTCACGAGCCATTCTTTCGTGAGAAGAAGTTTAGCATGATCCTTGAATACATCATCATTGGGCATGCATTGGGCAACTACGAGCCATGCCACTGACCTCGGACAAATACTCCATGTGAACGCGCTTGTCCGACTGATCTGACCGTGAGTCGTCTGACCTCCGGATGGTTTGACGGATTAAGCGGCTGGTGTGTTGAGTCGGATAGATACTGCGCAGATTGTACTGTCCACTCGATACTGAGGGTCTGCAGCAAGTTGTGCTGTGGTCCGTTACGTACTCAGAACTCGTGTGGCGGTCGTGGGCGACTTGACGGGGCACTTGGCCACCGCCACGCGACTTGAACCACTCGTCATCCAATCCGAGGCGTGAGAGACTTTCCCTAATCTGGATGAAGTAGATCCTCATGGGCGCCTCTACTCTCCAGTAGCTCACCCCGCAACACTCCTCTGCTCCCCTCGTTCTGACGACTCAGACCTTCTTCCTTCTACTGTATGCTCGGTTCTCTAACTGCAGCTTCTGCATGCTAGAGGAAGGGGAGATTGATACACTCCCAGACTCGCGGTCCAACTCCGACATCCTTAGTCCCGTGGACCTGCGCAATGAATCGTCCCTAGACATCACAGGGGCTACCTACTCCCCTTCTATCGAGTGGCCGGGGGACACAGATCCCACCCCAGTAACCCCACCTTTTGCTGACGTCTATGCGTACGAGCCTGCTGGGGACCCCCGTGCATCTTCGACGTCTCTGCGTCTCGTCGTTCAGCACAGTGCTATTCTCCGTAAAAATCAAAGGCTCGCTCTCCTTGACGGTTTCACGGAGATCCAAATCGGTCGAGACATTGCGCCTGCTGGCTCAGACACTCCCAGGATCCGTCTGAAGGAAATGGAAGTCTCCAAGGTGCATGCGACAATTTATTGGGACCAGGATCGTACGCATTGGTCTGTCGTCGATATGGGCTCGAAACATGGCACCTTCATTCAGTCTTCAGCCGTACCTCCGCCTGGCGGTCCCGCAGCTCAGGGTTCCGATGGGAAGGGCTTCCGGTTGTCCGCTCCGAGGGTGGCCAGCATGCCGCGGGCGCTGCGCCATTTCGATCGTCTGACAATCGGCGGCACGACGTTTATCATCCACATTCATGAGGACCGAACGCCATGCACCGCATGTTCACCCCAGGGCGATGAGGAAATCCCTCTCTTTTTGCATCGCGCCGTGGATAGCTCCGCCGGGGCTAGCAAGAAACGGGATTTCGAGGAGTTTGCCGCTAATAACACGGAGTCGACGTCCGCGCGGGATCGTGACCCAAAGAAGGCCTTGACCATGCTCAAGCGCACTTTGCTGTCGTCTTCCAAGAATTTGGCACCCACACCGTCAGGTTCGCGCGGTCAGTATGTCGACAGGAGCGCCCGTCGTCGGGCTCTGCATCCTGACCGTTCCCCGGCGACGACACCGAGCGCTGATCGTTCGCCACTCCCTTCTCCCTCCGTCTCAGCTCCGGCCACTCCTCCGTCTCCCGCTGCGCCTTTGTCTGCGACGAACATCGGTCACCGGCTGCTCTTGAAGCAGGGGTGGCAACCCGGAACCGCGCTGGGGGAAGCATCGAGTGACAATGCGGGTCTCGTGGTCCCTTTGGACACGCCGACCACGGTGGGCCGAGCAGGACTCGGTGCTTCGGCCCGGCTTGCGAGTGCGTCATCTGCGCTTCAGGAAGGGGACTGGAAAGATGCAGGCAAAAGGCGTCGGTGGG
This sequence comes from Dichomitus squalens LYAD-421 SS1, assembly GCF_000275845.1. NCBI lineage: Eukaryota > Fungi > Basidiomycota > Agaricomycetes > Polyporales > Polyporaceae > Dichomitus > Dichomitus squalens. Next base: position 656,155 of record NW_006766886.1, read on the forward strand.
CGGAGACGCGAGAGAGTCTTGATGGCGTCTAGTGACGACGAATACTCATGTGGAGTGCCCCCCCACTATGGTCGTGTGCGAGCTGCTTGTCTCTACCGAGTGAGTGCCCCCCTGTCCCCTGCACCACCAGAACGCAGCATAAGTATGTACTCACAATGCGGAGTTCAGGAACGGAACGATCAGGAACAAGACAACCTGATAACTCCGCCACCATCCACTGCCTTCCGGGGGTTTCCTCCCGCGCCGAGCCAAACATTGCTTCCGTCTCGCTTTGGAGATTGGCGGCGTCAAGAACTGCTCAAGACTTGGTATGAGCTGCGCCAGCGGTCTTACCGCCCCATCATCCCGCGAACCGCGGTGACCCCGGCAGCCGCGAGCCGAGCGTTGTGTGGGAGCCTCGTTCCATTCCAAATGAATACCCCCGCCAAGGTTGTCCGAGGAATTGACCAACGCGTCGCCTTAAGTCCGCTTCGTCGCTCGCCGTGTTCGGAGCTACGTTGTGTAACGTAAATGAGCAATGGTTCGCGGGTCATCTCCCTCGGCGGACGTCGTTTCTGGTGGAAGGACTGAGGCGGGGTTGTTTATTGTGAAGACGTAACTATAGACGTATTGGGCAAATACAAAGGCGTTCTATTTACGATAGCGACGTGATTGGACATCAAAGAATGATGGCGCACGCGTCGAAGGTCGCGAAGGAGGAATGACAGGCGCCTGGAGTGCTTGGGCGGGCGCTGGAACGCGTTATTTGGCCTACTTTGGTGGTCACGTGGAGACGCGAGAGCGGGCGAGGTTGAAATCGCGAAACGAACCCGGTCTTGTCGTTGCCTTGAACCAGGCTGACACTTCCTGTCCTCCGACAGCCTCCTCCTCTCTCCACCACACACAGCGCGTCGGGGCCATTTCTTGCGACCCTTTCTCCCTTCGTTTCGACGTTCTATCGCCCCGACCCACCCCTCGCTGTCACCCGACTCTTCCCAACACTTTGCAACTACTCCTCCAACGTAGATACAACTTGTTCACCACGAGATGGCCACCAACATTCGTGTATGTGCTCCCCCTGATCGCTCTTCTGTGTTCTCGTCCGTTCTGACCCCAGCCACGTCAACACCAGCTTCCGATGCGAAACCGTACAGGTTCCACACGTCCCAGAAACGCTGATGAAAATGCTATGAGCAGACACGTCCGACAGGCGTCCGGCATTGCGCTCGCAGGAGCGTCCAAAGTACCCGTAGGCCACACCGTCAAGAATGGCGTCCAACGCCCGGTCCTCACAGAGGTGACGACCACCGCCGTTAACCGCACCGGCAAGGTTCGTTTCTTCAGCTCCTTCGTTTCCTGCTCCCCCCTTGGACTCCTGAGCCACGGCTGGGTCTCTTGTCTGCTTGCTATGGATTCGAAGTGACGTATGGTGGTTGCGACGGTCATCGTCGGCCTCTGCTGTCCACCTACGCAATCGACCACCTACATGTGGCTACGCGCCGGGCGTCAGTCGCGTCGGCGCGTTTGAGACGCTTCAGCGCGTGATCGTGATGTTTGCCACTTTCGTCACTCCTCGTCATTGGGACACATCCGTTTGTTTATCCGCACACAACCAATGGCCGATCGAGCGTCGATAGCTTCACGTCGATCTTCTTGATCAGACCTCTGTGGATTTGATGTTTTGACACGATCAATCTTCTTGCGTCACGCCTGCGCGTCTATGGTGGTAGAATGCTCATCGCACTGCGAAGAACCAGCTTGTTCTGTCTACGGCTGGACGATCTACACGAATTGAATATGACTGCTCACCGTGTTTCTTGGATCGGTTAGGATGGTAATGGCAAGCATACCGGAAAGGAGAAAGAGACCGTCGAGACTGGTCTCAAACGGAGTCGTTCTTCCTCTCTCGCTGCTGCGACGGGTCCTCAGCGAGTGCCCCTCGGCCCCGGCAAGCTAGCGGCTGCCTCCCAGGTTCAAGCACGCGTCCCCTCCGCACGAGTGTACCGGCCCCAAGTACCCCTTCCCTCATCACGTCGCATCCCCGTTCCTCAGGACCCTCCAGTGCAAGCCGCTATCCCCCATGTTGTCGTCAGCCATGATGACGAGATGGAAATCGAGGTGCACGCCGTCGCAAGTGTCGTCGACCAGTACGCTGCCGACGAAGCTGATCTTACCGAGTTGAGCGATCGCGAAGAGGAGGACCTGCACCAAGAAGAGGACGAGGCTGTGCAAATCGAAGATGAGCAGCCCGCTGCGAAGCGACAGAGGATCTGGCCCGAGGTTTCGACGGTGCGGGCTCACCGCTACAGGCAGGAGCTGGAGGAGATCAAAGAGCATTTCCACGATGAGGTGGATGAGTTTGACACGACAATGGTCTCTGAGTATGCGGAGGACATCTTTGAATACATGCAAGAGCTTGAGGTTCGTGTCGCCTTCGTCAACGCCATCATACGTGAGTGCTAACCTCTGCATCAGGAGGACGTGATGCCTGGTCCGGACTACATGAATGGTCAGACGGAACTCAACTGGCAAATGCGACAAACCTTGGTGGACTGGCTGCTTCAGGTGCATCTGCGCTATCACTTGCTCCCCGAGACTCTCTGGATCGCCGTCAACATCGTCGACCGTTTCTTGACAAAACGTATCGTCTCCATGCTGAAGCTCCAGCTCGTTGGCGTCACTGCTATGTTCATCGCGGCGAAATACGAGGAGATTCTTGCGCCGTCAGTAGACGAGTTCGTCTTCATGACCGAGGGCGGTTACAGCAAGGAGGAGATCCTAAAGGGCGAGCGTATCATGCTCCAAACGCTTGACTTCAAGGTCAGCCAATACTGCTCGCCCTACAGCTGGATGCGCAAAATCAGCAAAGCGGACGACTACGACCTCCAGACGCGCACATTAAGCAAGTTCCTCACCGAAGTGACGCTCTTGGATCACCGTTTCCTGCGGGTGAAGCCTAGTCTTGTCGCGGCGATTGGCATGTACACAGCGAGGAGGATGTTGGGGGGAGACTGGGTGAGTATCTCTTTGCTCTTATGCCACGATTTAACTACTGCGCACAATGCGGTGTCCACGTTCCCCACACGCTTTTGTCTACCGTTTTCGTTCGACTTCGATCCCAACACGTGACCTGATCTCTGACACCTTCCTTTCACAGAACGAGGCGTTCGTGTATTACTCCAGCTTCACCGAAGAGCACCTGCTGCCTGGCCACAAGCTCCTCATCGAGAAGCTGACGGAAGATGGCTTCTGCGACCAGCACGTTTGCAAGAAGTACGCGACGAAGAAGTTCCTCAAGGCGTCGTTGTACGCGGTCGAGTGGGCGCAACTGCACCTAAATGAGACCCTCGGTGAAGCGATGAGCGTCGAGTAATTGGCTCGCGTTCTTGCTCGCCGCAGTGGCCTCGTATATGCAGTGTGTATGCCCATGTTGTATGCCCTCGCCGTCTGTCGTCCGTCCTGTGCCATCAGTAACCCCGCCCGCCCGTGGTCGTAATCGCCTTCCCAACCCATATGTCTACCGCTTCCCCCCGCACGCTACGCCGCCGTCGTGATCTAGCTCGATTTCTGGACCCATCTCCCATTTTTCATTTCCATCACATTTCCAGCTCGTCTGCATCTCATCATCACCCCCACAAGTGTTTGATTATTATCATCTATCATCGTCCCCTGCCTACACGTCCTGTCCGTCCACTTGGCATGTCATCGTTATGTTTGTCATCAAGCTGCTCTCTTTCCGCTCCCGCTTTCGGTTCGATCGCCTACAGCCCCCAGCCGTAACGCCTCAGCCATGATGGACACGCGCCTTACGCTTATGCCCGGTGCCTTGTCGTGCGGCCATGCGTCTCATCTCTTTCGTGTCTCGTCTCAGTCCCATCCCTCGTTCCCTCACGAACCCACATGCACTCCACGACTCGTCGTACGCTTTTTGTGTATACGGACGTGCTGGAGAGTCACAAGCACTCGTCTCGTCGCGCCGCACACCCTCGTTTGTCTTCGACCACGTATGCATGATACGTATACGTACGGTTATGACTCGCTTTGTCCACTATGCCTTTCGCACAGCCAGCTTCGTCGGTCACCACCACTGCATTCGTCCATTTGTAACATAAGTTATGTTCACATCACCGCTCCCGATCGCCTTCGTTACTCGCTCTTGCTTTCGTCTTGCATGCTCGTCATGGACTGCGCCTCTCGCTCTTTTACATCCTTTCGCGCGGTCCGTCGAGAATAGGGTCTTCGCACTCGCTGCATCCTTGTGTTATTACTATCCATATTGTCCCGTCCATCGAAATCTCTCTTCCAAATTTCACAATGTTCTCGGACCCTCAATTTGTTTGACGATCAGCTACTGCTTCTATTTCCACAGTAACTCGCATTTTTCCTTACAGTACGTTCTACAGACGTACTCGCCCGCTCGCGAGGCTGCGTAACACAAGCGCGCTCCCAGCGAACGGGTTTAAGCCCCTCAGCGTCATCTTTTTTGGCACAGCATCGTCCCTTTCTTTTCAGCTCATCGAAGGCTTTTGGTGGTCTCAGTCACAGCTAGCTCCCTCCGGAGTGGGTATACGTACAGTACAAGCAGCTTGTTCCAGCATATCTGCGCTGGGCGCCCTAGTGCTTACGACTCGGTGTTATTTATCAAAAGTATCTCACTGGCCTCATACATCCAGCCGTGCCCCGGCGTATGCGTGTTCCGTGTGTGCGAGATCCCGTCGATCGCGACCAGCACGAAATCGCTCGACCGCCGTTGGCTGCCTCGAGGAGGGCCGGGGTACGGGGGAAGATCGGCGCTGCGCTTACAATGGGCGTCTACTCAATCTGGGGAAATGATAGGCGCCAGTAGATTTCACATGGCGGTGAGGCACTGGCGTTCAGCGGCCTGTGGCTCGGGGAGCTGCTGCCGGGCCCCCGCCCCCAGATCAAGCATTCTTTCTGCCGGAACCCATCTGTCCCCCGACCGCTCGTGATTGTTGCGGGTGCAGTTCCCCCATATATTTGCGTACCCCGCTTTTTTCTTGACGACCACTCTCTGTTCCCCGCACTCAGTACGTGACGAATCCTGAGCAGCTATGGCATCTAAGGAGTTGAAGAAGTTCACGCGTGAGGAGGTCGAGAAGGTATGTAGTCCTATCCTGACCTCTATGCGAGAGTGCGGGACTCACTGGTGATGTGTTGACAGCACAACACGGAGGACAGCCTGGTGAGTCTCATTCCGACGTTCTCCTCGTTCGCCATGCTCAAGACGACAACAGTGGATCATCATTGACGGACGTGTGTTCGACGTGACCCGCTTCCAGAAGCTCCACCCGGGAGGGCCGACTGTGTTCTTCGACGAGGGCATCCGTACGTATATACCTCTCAGGCTTTGATGCGCAACACAGGCTTATATCTGTCATGCTTCCTCTCTTTTCTGCCGCATATAGCCGGCGGGGATGCGACCGAGGCCTTCTTCGGTCTGCACCGCTATGACGTCCTCGAGAAGCCCCAGTACCAGCGGCTGCAAATTGGCGTGATTGAGGGCGAGGAGCCGGTGGTACAGAGCAGTCGCATACCCGGCAAGGTCAGCAAGGTGCCGTACGGCGAGCCGTCGTGGCTCTCGGATGGCTACCACAATCCCTACTACAAGGAGGTTCGTCGTCCGTCTTCACGGTGGGAGCCTACCATCTGATGCACAACACTACAGAGCCACAGGAAGCTGCAGAAAGCAGTCCGCCAGTTTGTGGATGAATATATATATCCCGACGCTCAGGAGCGCGAGCTGGATGGCAAACGCCCCTCGCAGAGCGTGCTCGATAAGATGGCGTATGTAATTCAGTCCGTGGTCTCCCAGGCTGCTCACAGCTCACTCATATTATAGTGAGCATGAGTTGCATGCTATGCGTTTGGGTCCTGGCAAGCACTTGCAGGGTCGTACGCTCTTCGGCGGTATTGTCAAGCCCGAAGAGGTAAGTTAATCTTTGCTTAGGGTATCGCGGCCTTGGCTAATAAGACAAATGACAGTTCGACTACTTCCATGAGCTCGTCATCACTCAAGAGCTCGCTCGTTGCGGCGCTCGCGGATACGGCGACGGTCTCTTGGGAGGATGCGTGATTGGCCTGCCACCCGTGCTGAACTTCGGTTCGCCTGAGCTGAAGGCTCGTATCGTGCCCGAGGTGCTGAGCGGGAAGAAGTTTATCTGCTTGGCGGTTTCCGAGGCGTTCGCGGGCTCCGACGTGTTTGGTCTTCAGACAACTGCGACGAAGACCGAGGACGGCAAGCACTGGATCGTCACGGGTACCAAGAAGTGGATCACAAACGGAGTGTTCGCCGACTAGTACGTGATTCCGACCATCTGAGGCGTGCTCTTAAGCTGACGTTCCGTGAAGCTTCACGGTCGGTTGCAGGACCGACGACGGCTTCACCGTGATCCTCGTCGAGCGCCAGGAGGGCGTCACGACGAAGCCCATCAAGACCTCGTACTCGCCCACCGCCGGCACCGCGTACATCGTCTTCGACAAGGTCAAGGTGCCCGTCGAGAACACGCTCGGCCAGGAGGGCGGCGGCATCTTCGTTATGCTCTCCAACTTCAACCACGAGCGGTGGGTCATGTGTTGCGCGTCCGCGCGCAGCCAGCGGGCAATCGTCGAGGAGTGCATGAAGTGGGTGAACCAGCGCAAGGCGTTCGGCAAGCCGCTGCACTCGCTCGCGGTCATCAGGAATAAGCTCGCGGGCATGATCCAGAGGTCGGAGTCGGTGCAGAACTGGTTGGAGAACATCACGTACCAGATGTGCAACATGGTCAGTGGTCCCGACGTTTGCTGCTGGTGAAGGTATCGTGGATGCTGACAGATGTCGCGCATATAGTCGTACAAGGAGCAGGCGCAGAAGCTCGCTGGGCCGATCGCATTCCTCAAGTCGTACAGTACGCACTCGGCACAGATCACCGCTCAGGACGCTGTCCAGATCTTCGGCGGTCGTGGTATCACCCAGAGCGGCATGGGTCGCTTCATCGAGCACGTAAGTAGCCCACCCCCAGTCATCGATAATCACGTGCTGAATGTATTGTGTGATTCAGTACCAACGCACTGTTGCCTTCGACGCGCTGCTTGGTGGGGCGGAGGATGTTCTTTCCGACCTCGGCGTCCGTCAGGCGATGCGGTCGATGCCCAAGGACACTAAGCTGTGATCGATACGTGGGCATTGCACACCGTGCTTGATACCTGGAATCGAGACGGTGGTTTCCTGCATATACCGGTAACGCGCATTGTATTACTAGTAGCACGTTCCTGCATCACGCCGTAGATGTGCATGTACCTATCTTTCTTTATCCCTAATGTTGTTGTTGAATTGCCGGGCTACTTTGTGGAATGGATTGTTGAGTTGTGCAGACGCCAGCAATTGCTACTTACTTACGCCGGTGGTGTGCACGGGATACGCTTACGAGTCGATCATGTCTGCGATGACGGAGCGCATCCGTGACCGCCCCGCGCGGTGAGAAATCCTGTCTGCGGCTTACTGACCTCTTGTCTGGTCTCCTCAAAACACTACTGCATGCCGTTGCGAGCGACGTTCGCGACCCTCAGAACCATGTCGCACACTTCCACTCCAGCACAAGCATCTGCGAGTGCCGTCAAGCGCGTCCCGATCTCAGGCCTCCCGCTCCCGCCCCCACCGCACTCGCTCATCCACGCGCTCACCCCAGACCCGTACACGCCCACCCCCGCCGAATGGCACAACATCCGCGCGGAAAAGCCCAGCCTGCAGCGCCGCGCACGGCTGCTCACGCCCTCCGCGCACTTCTCCTACGTCGCCCCGTGCCCGCTGCCCTTCCCGTTCCGTGTGGAGTACCCCGAGGAGGCGGAGGAGCCGCAGGAGGGCGAGGACGCGGAGGCGCAGGGCAAGGCGCAGGTCGCGGCCGTCGAGCGGTGGCTCGTCGAGCGGGAGGCGCTGCGCGAGGTGCCGGGGGCGGCGAAGGAGGGGCAGGGGAGGCTGAGGAAGTATGTTGCGGAGAAGAGGGACGAGGAGAGGGTGCTGATTGGGCTGGCGGAGACGGGCTTGAGGGATTGTGTGCCGCACTTGGACGTCGGGGACGCGTTTGAGCTCTTGAAGGCGCCCTCGCTCACCGTCCCGGCTGGGCAGGGCGCGGGCGGTAGCGCGGGGGAGCGTGCGAGTGCGGAGGCGGTCGCGGCGCGCCAGGAGCTCGTCGATGTACTGAGCGGAAACGCGATACTCGTGAATGGGGAGGGCGAGGTCGGAGAGCAGTGGGCACCCTGGTCGCTGAGGTATAGCGGGCACCAGTTTGGGAACTGGGCGGGGCAGCTTGGCGATGGCCGCGCTATCTCTCTGCGTGAGTGCTCTGCACCCTATCTACCCGGTCACCACATATTCATACCATATAATTCACTGCGCAGTCGCTACGCCCCATCCTGACGACCCCCGAACGACCTACGAACTTCAGCTGAAGGGCGCGGGACGCACGCCGTTCTCCCGCATGGCGGACGGCTTGGCCGTCCTACGCTCGTCCATCCGCGAGTTTCTGTGCTCAGAAGGTACGTCTGCTCTCAAAGATCATCGCGAGCCCCTGCTGACTATACCCCCGTACGACAGCCATGCACGCGCTGGGCATCTCGACGACGCGCTCCCTCTCCCTCATCCACCTCCCGAAGCTCCCCGTCGAGCGCGAGCGCATCGAGTCCGCCTGCGTCCTCACGCGCGTCGCGCCCTCCTTCATCCGCATCGGCTCGTTCGAGGCCCTGAACCCCCCCGCGCAGATGTACTTCCTCGGGGGCGGGCAGCAAGCGGCCGACCTCGACGCGCTCCGCGTCCTCGGCGAATGGGTCGCACGCCACGTACTCGCCCTTCCCGACGTGAAGTGGCGCGGGGACGAGGGCGCAGAGGGTCCGGGAGATGCGTGGGGCACGAAGCTCGTGCTGGAAGTCGCGCGGAGGAACGCGAAGATGGTCGCGGGATGGCAGGCGTATGGGTTCATGCACGGCGTGATCAACACCGACAAGTGCGTGTCCTCGTCGTGTGCGGCCAGTAGCGTGCTCATGCTTGTCCTGCAGCGTCTCTATCCTGGGGCTGACCATCGACTATGGTGAGTCTGACAGGGTCGTCGACGTAGCGGCGGCTGATGCGCGTTCGCTGGGCAGGTCCGTACGCCTTCATGGACGTGTTCGACCCGTGGCATATTTGCAACCACAGCGACCAAGAAGGTCGATATGCTTACAAGGTATTTCGCGAACTTGCTCTACGATTCAACTTTGGTACTGACCATTCGCCTTGAACAGTACCAGCCCGCTATGATGTAAGTGTTGAGACGTCTCCCGAATTCGTGGGCCTGACCTGTTCGCATAGTATATATGCACTACGGGCTTTACTCAACGCCCTCGCGCCGCTCATCGGAGCCGAAGACGAGCTAGGCGGAAAGGCCGTGTCGCCCGGCTGGGCAGACGACGCCTCCAAGGACCAAGCGAAGGAATGGAGCAAGAGGGGCACCGAGCTCGTGAAGGACGAGATGGAGCGCGTGATGGAAGAGGCTTGCGCAGTCGAGTACGGCCGCCTCATGCACAGGGTACGGCCCCGTTTGTTTTCCTCTTTCTTGCACGCGATGCGGCCACGTCTCGACTAAGGGCTTACTATTTCTATACAGCGACTGGGCCTGCGGCGCATCGACAAGGACGACGAGTCGAAGTTCGCCCGCCCGCTGCTCTCTCTTATGGAAGACCACAGCCTCGACTTCCACCGCACCTTCCGCCGATTGTGCTTCTTCACGCCGTCGGTCGTGGCGTCAGAAGAGAGCCTCAAGGCGTTCATCGACAGCCTGCTCGAGCTTTCGTCGGAGCCGGAGAGGCTGGACCGCATACGCGGGCACAGCGACTGGTCCGAGTGGCTCCGGAAGTACGCGGCGCGCATCGAGAGCGAGCGCGACCACTGGGACGGGGAGGGTGACGTCGACGCGGCGAGGGAGAGGGAGGCGAAGAGCGCCAACCCGCGTTTCGTGCTCAGGCAGTGGTTGCTGGAGGAAGTCATCAAGAAGGTCGAGACTGACACGGAGAGTGGGAAACGGGTGCTTGGGAAGGTCCTCCATGTGAGTGTCCTTGGCTACAACCAGATTCGGGTGGACGTTCATCGTGTCATCAGATGGCTTGCAACCCGTACGAGCCGTGGGGCGCAGAAGGCGTCGAGGATGAAAGTGGCCTGGATGCCGAGACCAAGGAGGAAAGGAGGTATTGCGGTATGGGGGAGCGGAAGCTACTTGGTTTCCAGTGCAGTTGCTCCAGCTAGATGCGCCTACCAGTCATATTCATCATGCCCTTGTGGACCACGGCCCTGTCAGACACGATCATCTTGTCTAAACGTGCAGATAGTCCGTGCAGGTGTGATTCCGTAGCCCGTGCCCAGGCGCGAGCAGCGTACAGTACATTTACATTTCGTTCCAAACCATCGCGACGTACATCCCATTTGCCTCTACGTTGCGCTGCCAAAGATTTGGTACCGCCTGCAAATACTGGGGCCAATCTCGTCGTACTGCGCCTTCGTGTGGCAAAACGAGTAGAACTCCGGCAGCGACGCCATGAGAGATCCACCGAACCATACAGCGTACCTACAAGAAATGATCAGTAAACATACCGCTATCATATAATCGGACGATCGATATACCGTTGACGCTTGTGGGAAATGACCTCAACCTCGACACCCGACGACTATTTCGCGATGAGTCAGTCAATTGGTGCCTGAGTTCAAGAGATACACATACCCGGAGCTGGCTGCCAGAGGCTTGTGCGTTCACTTCTAGACGACGATCAACGATTTGCTTCAGGTCACGCTTGAGACGCTGCCCGAAGTGCTGGAACATCGTGGAACCTCCCGACAAGACGATGTTCTATGGGAGCGTTGTATAACGTCAAAGAGAAGATCAAGGAGACCATTGCACGAAGGCTGACTTTGTAAAGTCCTCGACGGACATCAATGGGAGACTGCTGGATGACACCATCGACTATCTCAGGGAGGGGCGTAAGGAACTCGGAAGAGTTGATCTCGGGGTTGAAGAAGATCTCGGGGGCAAGGAACCGCTCGTATCCAACGTCAATCTCATATTTCTGGTGCAGCAATTCGTCAGGTCTGAGGGAGCGCTCCGTGCCGTCCGGTTTCGACGTACCCGTCCCGTCACGGTATGCTCGCCCTCGTACCGCGCAAAGTACTTGTACGGCTCCTGATCGTACTTCCTGAACTCCTTCACGATGTCCTGGCACACATAGCTGTACTGCTCCTTGACCTTGCCCGCGACCTTGAGCTGGTCCTCGGGCGGGACGTTCGCCATTTCGCCGCGCTCGCGCATGAGGTTGAGCACGAACTGGGTGATATCGCGGCCGGCGATGGGGATGTGCTTGATCGCGCTCCCGATCACATAGCCCTCGGCGCAGGGAATGACGTGGGTGACGCCATCGCCCGAGTCGATGACAGTGCCGGTGAGGGTGCGGTCGGTGACGCGGTTGGAGGACCAGGAGGCGGCCAGGGCGAGGACGGCCTGGACGGCAATGTAGAGCCCCTTGATGTTGAAGGACTCGAAGAATATCTCGGCTGTCTGCTCGCGGTTCTCTGGCGGGTTCAGCGGGGGCTCGGTCTGCGTGCGCGTTACGACGACGTAGGGGTAGTGTCAGAAGGGACACGAGGCATCGGGACGATCTGAAGTTAGACGGCCACTGCGCGCGCAGGCTGAGTAACGCACCAGAAGGAAGTAGTGGTCCTCGGGCTCTGCACGAAGGTACTTGAAGATCGTCTGCTCCCAGTATCTCTCCATGTAGTCCCAGTTCTCAATCTGGCCATGACGGATAGGATAGTTGATGCCATAGCCGGGCGTTTGTGCGTTGGCGAGGGCCTCATCGCCAATGAAGAAGTCTAGGTCCTCGACCCCGCGCTTGGACGCGAGATGACCGGGTTTGGAGGGAACGGAAGGTCCACGAGAGGCTTGCGAAGCCGGGCCGCGAGTGGCTATCGCGGTCGGGAAGACGCTGCATTACAAGAGAAGCAGATGAGACCTAGAACTATGCTCGAGGACGTGTGAGGTTCGATGCACTCACAATGAGGGATCGGAGTTGCCGGCGAAGCTGGTAGATGGTCAGTACTAATAACAAATAGGGGTCAGCGACGCAGCACATACCCAACTTTAGAGAAACCTGTTCCATTATCGCAAATGATGGGTGCTAGGAGAGACATGGTTGTGTGCGATGAACGTCGGACGCGACCGCGGACAGTGGGCCAAGTCCCCGAGAGTTGCAGTGTCTGGCCGTCACTCTGGCAGAGGCAGGTCCATATATGGGTCGGTGGCGTAGTTGGTTATCGCATCTGTCTAACATCACGACTCAGAATGCGTGCACAGAAGGTCCTCAGTTCGAACCTGGGCCGACTCATGTCTTTTTTCTCCTGCCGCTGCCTATACCGTCTTACATATTGTCCTCCATCTACCACCAACTTCGATGTAGCGTCAAGTGGTATAAAACGAGGGCCTCATGCCAGTATCAGATAGCTTCAGGTATATAAGTATGCTCATATCATAGACTCTGGCTAGCACCGACGCCGATATCTACTCCCATCGTACGCTGCTTTGCCTAGAGCGACCCCCGTCAGTGCTTTCTGTCATCAGCCACAAACCAAGGGGACACTTACCTCCTCGATGATATCGACGTCGATTAATGGGAGCATCTCGAGCGGCTCGCCGTTCCAGGTCGAGATCATCCAGCGGTTCGGCAGATTCTCGACGTACAAACAAAAGTCCTCCGGGATGTACTGCCCGTGTTCGGCCTGGAATTCCTGGCGCAATATTCGCTCCTCTGCATCAAACGTGTATATTCGAATGGCGTTCTCGTCAATTGGTAGAATATGGGGCACGGACCTTCGGCCATGGCGTCTAGCTGCGCGGTCATGGTCGCGATGATGCGCTGCGCGGCCTCGCGGTACCGCTGGCGCCGCGCGAGCTCGAGAACGAGCTTGCCGTACGCGTATTGGTACGAGGTGTACTTGTGGTGCAGCTCCTCAAGCGGCTGGAGCTGCGCGTGCAGATAGGAGATGTGTTCGATGCTCTCGGTCTACGGCAACGAAGGCAATAAATAGACGTTCAGGGTATGCGTTCGGGGATATTGCAGCGAGCGAGACGCACCTCGACGGTCTGCTGGCGTTCGAGCATCTCGGTCATGATGTCACCTAGTTCATCGAGGTCTCGGAGCGTATTCCGGTGAGCCTTCAGGTGTTCTTGCGCAGATTCCTTCGCGGTTAGGAGCTGTTGGCTGGGATGGTGTGAGTTTCCTTTGTGACGGATGGGCTGATGGGCTGAGGAGCAAGAAGCTTCACTGACTGCCATTCGTCGATTGTCTTCACGCCCTCCTCCAGCTCCGTAATGATGACCGGCAATGCGTCGGCATCTTCGTTCATACCTTGTATAATGCGCAAGGTCAGTGAAAGCTGTCGTGATGAAACAGGACTACGGTACCTTGCACGTCTTCCTCGCTGAATTCTTCCCCAGCCTCAAAGTCATGCAGCGCATTCGACATGTTGTCGTAATGGTGCGCCAAAGACTCCAGCTGCTCCGCCATCTTGGCCGAGGTTCCCTCCTGCGAAGCGAAGATCGCGTCAAAGGACGGCAGCGGCACCTCGACGGGGACCATGTCCTTGATGGCTCCAATCGTCTTGGACAGCGATTCTGGGTAGTCAGACGTCGTCGCAAGGATGTCCTGGTAGATGTAAATTTATTGCGATGAGCAAAGGACAGAAGTGTAGCAGTACGACGGCAACGCACGTCAAGCTCCAGCCTGTCCTTCTCGATCGTGTCCAGCAAGTCCTCTATCGCCCGCTCGTTCACGAAGTCCCGCAACGTCTTCCACTTGCGCCGGTCCTCTCTCCGGCTCTTCTTCTCCTTCTCATGCCTCCTGACCACCGGGGATCGGTTGCGGATGGTGTCTGTTGGACTCGAACTCGGGGGCGGGGGAGGACCGAAGGGCGTAGTATCGTCTTCCGGGTGACGTTCCTCGTCGCGCTCATCGTCCGAGTTGTTCTGGCTCCCGAAGGGCGAAGAGTCGGAGGAGACGGTGTGGAAGTCGGGCGGGACGGACTGGGTGCCGAGAGACTCGAGGACGGCGTCGAGCGCGTCGGTGCGTTGATTGCGGATGTTGTCCCACTCCTACGTGCCCTAAGTAAGTCGGAATATGCGCCTTACATTCAGACGATGGGCATACCTTGACTTGCCTCTCCAGCTCCGTGCGCTTCTGCTCAATGCTCTTCGCGACTTGAGCAGCAAGCTGGCGCACGTCTTAGCGGTAGCGTTCGCGTTTGACACCAACGTGGACTCACCTTGAGCTGGTCGAGTACTGCTTCCGACATCCATCTGACCTGTGCGTCCAGCGCAAGAACATCCACTGCTGTCTGTGCAGAAGCTGAGGAAATCGTGCTTGCGCGAGTGCATAGTTGCTGGCCTTGCAGCAGCGCCTTCTTCGCGTGCAACACAAGGGAAACAATGTGTGGCTGCTCGGGGTCTGCGGGTGGAGATTGGGACATACTGAAGCCGAATGCGCAAAAGCACAGCAACAAGTGGTCCTGCAGACAGACAACTTCCAAGCGACACAGAGCAAAGGGGAAAGCGTTGCCCACAGGAGAACTGGATAGATTAGCACTGAGCAGCAACACTCGGACGATGATCGGCGCACTCTGCTGCCTGCTGAAGAGCGCTGAAGCATGGTCGGCAACCACCGGGCCGCTGGTCCGACATGCGATGGATGTCGGGTGTAGACAGACTGTCGTCATCTCTGGAGTACTTCTCTGTACATCTTATATTTCTTCAACTATTTGAACACGCTTGCACTCAGACTCAGCTATCGTGACCGTATTGGGTTCCCTTGAGCTTTTTCTCACTGCAGTCCTAGCTAGTCAACTCCATCTCACCTCTCAACTCGTTGGTGATGATGGCCACCAAGAGTATCTTCCGAATCACAGCTACGCGACTTGCCATGTCGCCCCGCAAGCAGCCTGTCCTGGCGTTCTACAGAGGCTTTCCGGGGACGAACGGGAGCTCCCAATCAGAGGAAGAGGTGAGCATGTTATCCTTGGCGCGCACAGAATCGTCCTTCAGCCGCGTGTTACATGCAGGCTACGTCCCGAGAAGCGAAAAGTTCCAAAGACTCAGAGGAAGCATCCTCACGTCTCTCCGAGCCGGCGGGTGCCACTGATCCCGCAGAGGCCCAGCAGAAAATGTCGGTGGCGGAAAGGGATGCCGACCTCATGAATCGCTGGCGGGAGCGTCAGGGCTCCTTGGCGAATGCCGAGCTCGAGAACGGTCAAGTTGATTCAGGCTACCGCCGAAATGTGGTACGCCGATTCCGTGCCTTTTCTGCGACTACTAAGCGCAGAATTACCCATAGAAAGCGAATATATTCCGCTACATCTGATGTGTACGGTGTATCATCTTGTACTTTTATTATGAGATACGTGAAGTTGGTTCCTTTCGCAATGTCTCCTCATCGCGCTTCACGAGTTGGATTTGCATGAGCCGCAAAGTTGGTGTGCGGCCCAGGCTCGCGTGCTTGCCGGGGAATCCTCCTGCTTCGATTGCAATCTCGACTACAAACAGTGCTAGAGCACTCCGGCTCGAGGACTGACAAGGCTCGCATCCTCCTAGATCGCCGTTATGTTTTCCGCGTAATATCGAATTTGACGTGAGTCTTTGCTATCAGTTGCGGAGTAGCTTCCAGTAGTCTCCTTTCGAACCCGTCGCAAGGGACTAACAACTGCCCTATAGACTTCGGGCCCGCAGCTTGGTGACTAACAGCAGGAGAAGTGGGGAATCAGCCCTACGGTAAGTCTGTGCCCCTCACACGTCGTGTGGTCTGATTTCGTCATTGCTGCTGCATGGATGTATAAGCTGCGATGATTGGAAAAGAAAGGTGGCTGTCAATCGTCGCGTCGTGGGCAGGGGTATTACTGCAGCGCCAGTGCAAATGGGCCTAGAATGCTGTCTCAGTCTGACCCAGCGGTATGTAGTCGTGGCGGAGCCGTTCGTAACGCGGGACGCAAAGTCGGCCTGAGACCTTCCCCCGCGACTGCAACGCGACGGTCTGCGCCTCGTCAAGGCGCGGACCTCTCCATGCATGGACCAGTCACTACGGATGTTGGACTTTGCCAAATGTTCGACACTCGAAGTCCCGCACCCTCTACCCCCTCCCCTGCGGGTATATAAGGCCCGCGATGTCGACCGTTCAACCCCATCAAACAAACACTCCTTCCACACACAAAAACTTCAACGCACATAACATCACCACCCCCAATACACACACATCATTAACATGCAGTTCTTTGCCCTTATCGCCGCTGCCTTGGCCACTGTCGCTATCGCCGCCCCCGCTGATCAGGGCTGCCAGCTCGACCAGACTGGCAAGCACGACGAAGGCTTGCATTCCAGCAAGTCTGGCAATTCGACCGGCAAGCACGACCAAGGGTCTCAGTCCAGCAACTCTGGCAACTCGACCGGCCAGAGTGAGAAGGTCCAGGTGGGCTACACGCTCGACCTGAACAACAACACCACTCTCGGCTCGCTCTCGTGCTCGAGCGTCTTTGACCAGAAGTACCCTGGTAAGTCCGCTCTTCGTCTGCGTCCCATAGAAGTGGCCATAATGACGACCCGTCCACGTGCAGAATACAAGAACTACACGCTCGGTCAGCTCCCTGTCGCTCCCTTCTTCGCCGAGGTCCCTGGAGCCAGTACGTCCCATCTCTCCGCGTACTGATCTGGCGAACGACGCTCACGTCCTTGTCCACGCAGCCTACGGCTCGTCGAAGTGCGGCTCGTGCTGGGAGATCCAGTACAACAATAAGACGCCGGTGTACGTGCTCGGCGTCGACGACGCGTCGATCTTCCAGCTCAGCAAGGCCGGCTTCAAGAAGCTCGCGGGGAAGAAAGGCCTCGAAAAGGGCAGCGTCAGCGCGCAGGCGGTCGAGGTCTCGCCCACATACTGCGGGCTCCAGTCGTCCAAGCAGTGATTGCCGCGTTCTGACGCGGTAGGCATTGTGAGCGCGGCTGGCTGTCTTGGGGCGCGAACGCGATGTCGTTCTTATATACCACTTTATAATACCTGGTGTATTATATCAATACGTGAATCTTTCGTCCTTTTGCCTTGGAACGAAACCGCGTGCATCTCGGCTGGGTATGAGGTGGCATCGATGAATGAGTGCCTGATGGGAGAGTATATGAGGTATCACCCCTCCTGCCTCCTGATAGTTTGGCCCAACAAGGGCTGTCTTCGAATCATATCCCTTACTTCCACGGTTGAGTACTACTTGTCATACCTTCCTTGTGTCCTACCCCTGAGGTGACTGAGTTGCATGATCAACCCTAGTCGCTCGACGGTCGTTCTAAGTGACCATTCGACCGATCTTTGGCGGCACGCCACGTGCACGTGCCGCTGGGACAATGGCCCGGGACCGTTATGAGTTCAAAACACGGTTCTCCTTCGTCCACCATCCAGCTTCCCATACCCGAACTGTCTGTCCTCTTCGGTCTCCTATATAACATGAAAAAGCGCTCCTCTAGGAGGCCTTTGTACCGGTTACGAACTCACAGACGCACTGCGGAGATATCTCGAAGTAGGCCACGGCAGAAACCATGCGGAAGAGCTGTCTAACGCTATCGCCGAGGATGCTACTTTGGGTGGGATCGACTGCGATGTTTACCCACAAGTCCTCGCCTCGGACCGAGAAGTGTCATTCGTAATGTCGTACCAGCAAGATTTCAGCATCGTGCGTAGAGCGGCACCAGCAGAAATCAGAAAGGCATTGGAGATCCCGCACAGTGAGTACCTCACCCTCAAGCTTTCCTAACATATGCCGACGCCCTCTCTCGCGCAGTGTATGATAACGGCCAACCCGCGCCCGGTCCTAACGACTTCTTGTTCATCCCAACCGGAGCGTACACTCGCGAGCAATACGATTCTGGCGCTCTCAGTTTTCCGTCCGAAGCCGACCGGAAAGCAATTCAGTCGTTCATCGACACTGCGAACAGTTTGTTGCCAGACGTGGTACGGGACGAGGCTAGCTTGAAGCTCGAAGACATGCGGTATGAGATTCATCACCTGCAAGCCCTCATGATGCCTCCATACAACCTTTCCGAGCGTGAGGTTTGTGATTGTGTGCTGTCTCACGACATTTCGGTGTAGCTTTGAAATAATGAACTGACCCGCATCTCGTTCGTGCAGGAGCTGCTGCCTCCCCGGCATTTGCTGCCTTTGATCAAACCTTTGATCAGAACCTCTGATCAGAACCTCGTAGCGAGTAACTTGAGTCTAGCGCAGCACTGCCGTTATACCAGAGCACGGACCTTCTCTGAATCATCTTTGGTGAACAAAAAACGTGCACCCTGCCGCGCTCGATGCTTTACCACCCTCGGTTCGCTCTCTTGCGCGAGCGTCTTGAGCCAGAAGTACCCTGGTAAGATCTCTGTTCCTATGCCAGGAACACGGCACTTAATGACACTCGACCCGTGCACGCAGACTTCGATGGCTATACGTTCGGCCAGCTACCCAGCTCGCACCTTTCTTCGGCGAAGTGCCCGGTGCCAGTGCGTATCATCTTCTCTGACCTGTCCCCTGTGACGGGGCTGACTCGTTCATCGCAGCCGGTGGTTCGCCAAGGTGAGGCTCGTGCTGGAAGGTGCAATACGATGACCAAGCCCCACTCTGCATGGTCGCCGCCGTAGACAACGCGGCGATCTTCCAGCTAGGTAAGGACGGGTTCACGCAGTTCGCTGGCCAGCAGGGGTTCGACCAAGGCATTGTCGACGCCACGGTAGTCGAAGTGTCGCCTGAGCAATGTGGTCTCCCCCCGCCCAAGTAGTCAGATCGATGAGCAGCGCGACGCGAGGCTGCAGGTAACCTTCGCGGTGTGTACTCCGCGTTCACTTCTGTTGGGTAGCCATATCGCTACCTTGGAATCGTGCTGTCGGTGCCTTGCCTACATCAGTCTGTCATTTACTTGCTTGTAATGCTCAGTGCAGTGCACCTACTATTCACGCGCACCAATGTTTAGTGCGGAGTATTCATTCATCTGCCTTTATATTTTCCCCAGCCTGGGCTGTCTACAACTTCTCTCGAGACCGTTACATCTTTCGTCTGTCCTTTATGATGAAAATGATAGAAAGGCTGCCCACGTCGAAGTGACACAATGCAAGATACCAACTATGTATGCCTCTTGGCATTCTGCAGTGTATGAGTGATACGAATAATGTTCTCGACGATTCATGATGCATGCCGCCATGCAGACGAGCACTAAGTCGTAGGTAGCGCCTCAGACCTCAATGGAATGCCAGCGACAAATTCAAATTGGAGGCGGTGCGCTTCTATCATCTACACCCGATTCCAAATCATCTCTGCAGAGAAGACCGCGTTCGGGCACGCGCGCTGCCTGCAGACGCAACAGGGCGTCGGCGTCAACACCTAGTGTGCCACCTACCGCATTCTCGCAAGCCCGGGCGTCCGGAACTGCCTTGTGGTGTTGCATATCATTTCGAATGAGCGCGAGGGCGTGTCTACATAAAGACGGACCGGACGGAGTGGTCAGACATCGTCTCCTTTCCTTTTGGCGGTCACCTCACTCGTACACGACCTCACGATGTCCCGAGCTCCTGCAACGACCTTCACCTTGTCTCCCGATAACCCATCCAATGCAACCATCTACGATGCAAGCGGGAGGGCCCTGTACACTGTCGCAACACGGCGGCTCTGGTCTGGGACGACGACGTACGTCATGAACGTGAACGGCTCCGTTCTCGCTTCCCTAGAGGAGAGGGATTTTCTTCCCAACAGAGTGACGATCGGGAAGAAACCACCCGTTCCGTTGCGCAACTGGCTGCACACGAGCCTTGCGGACCTCTCGGCGAACGCGTGAGTCCCCCCTTCTCCAGCTTCCGATCGGGTCGCGGTAGACGGGCACTCATGGAGTCTGCAGGAACGTGTCCGTCAAAGACGCCCTAGGACGCAAGTACAAATGGCGAGGTTACGCACCCGGCTACGGAGGCACCACCAGCACGCTCGAGGTGAGTCGTTCGGCTCCGATGCATCGTGTCCTGGCTTACCGGAGCGCACATGACTCTGCCCTTCGACCTCCCTTGCTCGGTCATTTCGCGTTTAGCTCTACACCAAAGACGACAATTATGCCGAGCCCATTGCCCGTTTCGACCGTCCTCAACAGCGGTATGAAGCGGGGACGCGCTATGCGGGCGCGGGGACGGGCGCCGAACCTGCAACGCTCGTGTTGGCAGGTCGTGCGCTGGAGATCCGGGACACCGTTGTGATATCGTGCCTCTTCCTGGAGAGAGCTCGCAGGAAGAACGAGAGCCTCGAAAAGAGCAGTGCGGAGGCGTTATCCACGCTACCGACGCTCGCGGTCACCTATGGATGGGGCCGTTAATGCCTGTCAGGCCTCGCCTTGGGCTTTGGA
Organism: Dichomitus squalens LYAD-421 SS1; assembly: GCF_000275845.1. Lineage (NCBI taxonomy): Eukaryota > Fungi > Basidiomycota > Agaricomycetes > Polyporales > Polyporaceae > Dichomitus > Dichomitus squalens. The sequence continues at coordinate 676,592 of NW_006766886.1, forward strand.
TTCTTACGACCACATATCTCACTGTAAATTAATATTGTGGGCAGGTAGCTTACCGTAGCATCCTTATAATGTATCCGGTCAATACACGGTGGTTCTGGAAGCTGCGGACTCAACTAGTATAGTATTCGCAGTATTATTTCTGTAACCACACTAGCATGTATGCGTCTCCTCGTGTGGGTCACTTATTGATACTCCTCAACTATATCGGTACGACCCAGATGCGGAGGTGTTTTCTAGACCAGATACCAAGGCACAAGCCAAAACAGGCAACATAGAGAGTCGGACGAGTCTCGTAGCCACGTACCGGAGCGTATGAGGTCCCAATGACAATGGGGCCACCGTCAACATGTCCATCCGCATCTAAGCACGTATACAGGATTCCAGATAAGCTCCACGGACAGGAAGAATAGCTCTCTGCGGAAGAGCAGCGGAAACCCCAGATTAGCGAGGCGCGGCAAGGCTTCGCGGGGCACGGCCAGATATCAGTGCGGATTCGAAGCTGAACCAGTGCTCTTCGGAATATCGTGTCAGCGAGACCACATCTGACATCCGCAAGTTGGGCGGGACTGAACAGCCTGGCCTGCCGTCCGCACAATGCGGTAGACGAGGACAAATGCAAAGTGTGCCGGAACTTCAAATCCCTCAGCCCCCCCGCGTACATAAGGGCGAGCTTTCGAGCGTAAGTTTCATCCCATCCACCGCCAGCCCGCCAGCCCACCATCCTCCGCTACGCATTTGCAGCGCTGGCCCCCACAAATCACCGCCAACCACATCGTTCAGGTGCTGACCGACATCCATAGTTGCATCATCTGACGTCTTCGTCAACAGCATGGCGGAGATTGAGCGTTGTTCGCCACCTCCCTTCCGGATGATGACAACTGCCAACCAGGAAGGCCATCTCCTTCGGCCAGCATCGCGTCAGGCGATACGCTTGCGGCAAACAACAAGCCATCGACGGAGGGCGCAGACGCACAAGCCCAAGCTGACGGAAGAGAGACAAATCTTGCCGCCTCCCGCCTGGCCGAACTGCCACAACGAGCCAGAGGTTAGACATGGGCCACCACCGGCACATGGGTAGAGTGCGGGCGGCCATCTGCGCCATCTTAGCGCATGGCCGTCCCCTCACGTCGGGGTTCACTGCGCCTGAAGGCAACATGAGAGCGACAAAGAAATTGCCCCACGACCCATCGATGAGCAAAGCTCTCGCCGAAGGGCGAAGGGCGGTCACGAACGACCGCAGTCCCCATCTTGCTCATGACATCATCCCATCAGCGAGCTCTGCAAATATAGACGGACGAAGGGTGAAAGTAAGAGAGCATCGGGACTGACGCGATTGTACGGGTCAGAATCAGAGCAGTCTGAGAGCATCAGCCATGCGGAGTACACAGTCGCGGGCTGTCCTGCGACGACTGTGATATTCACTGCGACCACAGCGACGCGGACCAACCCTCGCCCGCCGCCGCCGCCGCACGCATGGTGAAGTGAGCACGCCGTTCCCGAATTGCGTATGCACAGCATCGCAAAAGTGTGCAGGCCAAGCCAAGGGACTCTGCATGAGTCTATGCAGCCTCCGTGGCGCATTCCCATCACATGCATGCACTGAGAGAATGGGATGGAAAGGATGAAGCTCACAGATGGAGCCGACACGCCCCTGCCTGCGTCTTATGCAGACATTTGGGAAGCCACCCAACTGGCATCCTAAGCACCGCGAAACAGACCGAAACGCCAAAGTTGAACATTTCACGCACCGAAAACACCACAATTCCCTGCGATAATCCGACGCACAACCACACGGTCTGAGAGGCGACGGCCTTGCTAAAGCAGGACAACGCTAACTTGCACATAGCCCGTGTGGTGAAACACTCCCACCATGGGAACACTGCCGAAAGCAGAGCGTATACTCCGTTAACACCGTCACCATTGCGCCCTAGAAAGTCTGTTGATTCTGATCGAGTCGAGAACGTCGCGGCCTGCAGGCTGCACATGAAGAGCATAGAGCACCAAAGGAAGAATGGAAAGTCAGCAGAAAGAAACCGAGTTCCAGGCATCTGCAGTAGGCGAAAAGGCCGAGTTCGCGGCACGTGCAATCACCCACGGCGCGACCGGCTACGCACCAAGGACGCCAGGCTAACAGTGGCCGGCAACGATTTTCTGCGCGACAGCAAGAATGTCTTTCGACATGAGTGAAATTAAGATCTAAGGGTACAGCTACAACAAGCTACGAATGCCAACGAGATACAAGTACACGTGAACAAGACCGTCACACTTCAACTCGACATTGTCCTTGCACTTCCACCGTACTAGTACCGCCCCTCCTTCGTGAGGGACCCTGAGGACGACCTGAGTATCCCACCCGCCCGAAACACGCGGTCTACTTCTACTCGCTGAACTTCGGCACATCAAACGTGTCCTCCGGGTCCGCCCCGTGCTGCAGGATATACTCCTTGTGCTTCTGCGCCAGGTGCAAAATGTGGCTGACCGTCTTGTGCGCGTCGATCTCCACGCGCGGGTTCAGCAGCGCCGCCGCGCGCACCGCCTGCGCCGCGACGTCGTACCGGCTCGTCCGGTTGAGCAGCATCATCATGAACGGCGACGTCGTCGTCCCCTCCTCCTGGTACCCGTTGATCGTCATCCGCTCCAGGCCCTCGCGCCCGAACAGCAGGCCCTGTGCGCGCCCTTCAGTCAACAAAAGACTTTCCCAATGCGCTAAGCAGGAGGAGACGCACCTTGAGCTCGACGGGGTACCCGTGGTAGTTGAAGATGACGGGCTTGTTGCGCGTGAAGAGCGACTCGAAGCCCTGGTCGCTGAGCGCGTGCGGGTGCGACCCAAACGGCCCGAGGATCATCAGGTCTGTCACGTTCACCACGCGCACCCGCAGGGCGGGGATCTCCTTCCGGAGCAGCGCCGCCGCGGCGATGACCTCAAACGTCAACTCCACGCCGATGCCGACGAGAACGACGTCCGGGGCCATGCCCTCGTCCGTGGACGCGAATTTCCAGACTGACGCGCCGGCGATGCAGTGCTGAAATTCACAGCAGGAAAATCAGACATGGAAATTCAAGCACGAAGCGGGAGAAAGCGCACCCGATCAGCCTCTTCTGGGCTCAACCACACAGGCGTGGGCTGTTTGCTGCCAACCATCAGATTGACATAGTTCTTCGCGCGTAGACAGTGCGCCATCGTCGACAAGAAGCAGTTCGCGTCCGGGGGGAGGTACACGCGTGCCGAGTGCGGCTTCAAGTTCAGCACCGCGCCGATGAACGATGGGTTTTGATGCGAAAAACCGTTATGCTCCCTGATACACCACACTCGTCAACTCTAATCCTCTCTCACGAAGCCAGCCAGCGGAGAAGAAAGGAACTCACTGCCGCGTCCACGTACTCGTCTCGACATAGTTGAGCGAGCCCATCGGCTGCCTCCACGGCACCTCAGCGGCGGTCTTGACAAACTTCGCGTACTGCACCATCATCGTGTGGATGATGCCCAAGAACGCCTCATAGCTCGGGAAGAGGCCCGTCCGGCCGGTGAGTGTGTAGCCCTGGAGCATGCCCTGACAGGTGTGCTCCGAGAGGATCTCGATGACACGGCCGCCCGAGGCGCGAGACGCGACGTCCCACTGCATGTTGCGTCCAGAGTGGCGGAGGACGCCGTCGAGCTTGTTCGAGATCAGCTCGTCCGGGGAGAAAACGCGGAAGGAGTGCGGGTTCTGCTGGGCGACGGCGTCGAGCAGTTCGCCGGTCACCTGCATGGGGCTCTGCGCGGAGCCCTTCTCGACAGCGAAATCGCGCCACTCTGGGACACTGAGCGCGGTGTATGCCTTGTACGCTTCCTCGCGCATGCCCAAGCGCTTGCTCTCCTCCTTCGGGATGATGGACAGGATATTAGGGTTGGGGACGCCGTCGGAGCCGAACAGCTCCTTCGGGTTGTAAGAGCGCAACCACGTCTGAAGTATCTCTCGTTCGCCCGCATCTTTTTTCGCGTTCGGAAGGGGGACCTGATGGGACCTAAAAGAGCCCTCGATATACTCGCCGTGGAGTTCTTTCGGGCCTGACCATCCCTGCATACAACCATTTGAGTCAGCCCACGCCAATATCGTTACACTGAAGGCGCCGTACCTTAGGTGTGCGCAGGATGAGCACAGGCCAGCGCGGCTTCACGATGGGGTTACCGCTCCGGGCTGCTTTCTGGATCTTGTGAATCTCGCCGAGGGCCCACTCCATGCTCGCCGCAAGGTCCAGGTCGATGTTGTCAAGATCCTCGACAATGCGCGCCTGGTATCCGTACCCGGCGAAGAGCGCAGCGATCTCCTTGTCGTCCATGGTACCGTAGATGGTTCGCTCGGAGATCTTGAAGCCGTTTACGTGTACGATAGGGAGCACCGCCCCAGACTCTGCGGGGTCGATGTACTTGTAGCCGTGCCATGCGCTAGAGGAGAAGACGAAGTATCGTCAGAGCAGACAGTAGGGGTCCATGGAGGTGCACGCACGTAGCAGTCGGGCCGGTCTCGGCTTCACCGTCGCCGACGACAACGACACAGACAAGGTCGGGCTTGTCCATGACGGCACCGAACGACACGCCGAGGGCGTAACCGAGCTCGCCACCTTCGTGAATCGACCCTGGTGTCTCGGCATTGACGTGACTTTACGCGGGAGAAGATCAGCTCGGGTGTTCCTGGGAGCAACAAGGGGGGACTCACCTTGGGAAACCGCCAGGAGCACTGAAGGAAGCGATGAGGGCAGAGAGGCCCTGCCTATCGCGCGAGTACTTGGGATAGAAGCTGCCGAGGGAGCTCTCGAGCCAGAGGGAAGAGAGAATGGCGGGAGCGCCGTGGCCGGGGCCTACGACGTAGAGGGCGTCGATGCCGGTCTTGGCGATGAGGCGGTTGAGGTGGGCGTAGACGAGGGTGAGGCCGGGGCAGGTTCCCCAGTGGCCGAGGAGGCGGGGCTTGATATCTTCGGGGGTGATATCGCGCTCTACGAGGGCGTTGTCCTTCAAGAAGATCATGGCTGGATATATGCGCATATAGTCAGGTCAATCGGCGACAAGAGACGATTCTAGGAACAGGACGTACCGGCAGCGATGTAGTCGGCAGCTCTGCGGAACTGCTTAACGGCGACAAGTTCTTCATCGGAAAGAGCATGCTTGATGTCGAGCTTAACGCTGAGGTCAAGGACGGACTCCGGGAGGAGAGACTGATCGGGAGGGGGGTTAGGTTGGAAGAGCTTTTGGCCAGGCATGATTGGAGAGGGGAGGAGTTGGGAAGTGAGAGAGGAGTAGTGGGGAGCAAAGAGCGATAGGGGGAGGCATATTTATGGAGACGGGGAGCGAGGAGGTGAGTATACGATAGCGTCTGAGGGCATCCGTGCGTCTGAGGGCATCTGTGCGTCACAGCTGGTGTCTTCTGCTGCCAAATCGGGCCCGGCTTCTCCAAAGACGCGTCCAGTCACGCCAGTCACGCGCTGAGGCCAATGAGCGGCCCGGCGGTGTGACTCTGGACTGTGCCTCCCATGGACTGCACTGGACGCGATTGGGACATGGCCGACCAAAGGCCAGACGTTCCTAAAGCCCGCTTTCCTTCTTTCGTCGTCCATCAAACGTTCTACGCCTCCGTGGACCATCATCGCTCTCTATCCAGGCCCCTGAAACGTCGCCGTGATACTCGTATGCTCTCATGGTCGACAGCAATTACCAGCCTAGAACACACCTCAGGGGCCTACCGGAGCGCCACAGCGCGACAAGCAGCGCGGACGTCCTCTCTTTCGCGGTCTCTCGCGGGTCTCGACAGCGCCTTCCCCCCACTTCTTGTCAGCTTCTCTTCCGGATGCCCTGATAGACTTGAAGCCGAGTTCCTGCCGCCCTGCTTCCCCTGTCCGAAGATCCCGCACTGACAACCAACCCGATCTTCCTCGCCCCAACGACCTGTGCGTACAAGAGAGTCCAAGGCATACATGCGGCCGCATAGGCCGCTGAGTCTGGCTCCCAACCAGAGACGTCGCGCGCAAAACAACATCGACTCGCCGAGCTACTATCTGCCTCATCTCCGACCGCGAGGCATATTCGCAGTCATCGCAACATAGTAATCATCGTGCGCAAAGTAAAGTGCCTTACGGAAATGGACGTTGCAGCGCAGCCTTTGCGTAGACATCGACGTCATACTCGGTCATGCAGACACCCCACCCATCCTCACGATGAAGCGCCCTCAGTGCAACGTCAAACCTAGTTCGTCAACTCCCCAGACGAAGGTCGCCCCCGCACTTCCTGTACAGAACCGCAGCCATCGCTTCAGTAGCTCAGGCGGTCGAAGACTCGACGAGAACGTAGTCCAGGCATTTGTGAGTCCAATCGATCGTCCAGGCTCTTGTATGACACGGGCCAGACCCCCCAGATAAGTCGGCGACATCTCTCCGCAAAATGCTAAGATGACTTGACATATGCACTGCCCGCGCACGGATGCTCGTCTGAACGCTTCGTACACACGAAAGCGCGACCAGTTGAATATTAGTTGAAGGCTCTTGGGATGGAATGGAACCCGAACAGCACAACTAACGAACCATGCCGCACCACTCTAGGACCAACTCCCTGCGTACGCACCCGCAAGCGCGCACCGCTGCCTCCAACCCCGCCACCGAATTCCACCTCCCCATGGGCTCCGAAGAGCACCGCGCGCCCAAGTCCGGGCTCATCCTCGCCGTGAACGCCGGCTCCTCCTCGCTCAAGATCTCCCTCTTCAAGCGCAGCCCCTCCCCCTCCCCGTCTCCCAATGACGACTCACATGCGGTCGAGCTCCTGCTCACCTCGACGATCGACAACATCTCCGCGCCCCCCGCGCGCTTCTCGTTCGCGCTCGCCGCGCACGCCGAGGGCCGCGAGACGAAGAAGGAGCCGGTCGAGCGCGTGCGCGACCACGCGTCCGCGTTCGCGCACTTCCTCGACTACCTCAAGCGCGAGGCGAGCATCGACCGCGCGCAGATCGTGCACGTGTGCCACCGCGTCGTGCACGGGGGCGACTACTTCAAGCCGGTGGTGATCACGGACGAGAGCTACCACCACATCGAGCGGCTCTCTGACCTCGCGCCACTGTGAGCGCCCTTCGTTTTCCCGCCTCGCCTCGTATCGCCTCGTGAAGTGCGCTGACGAGAGGCGTGTGTTAGGCACAACGGGGGCGCGCTGTCCGTGATCAAGGCGTGCATCGACGCGCTCCCGAACGCGAGCTCGATCGCGTACTTCGACACCTCCTTCCACCGCACCATCCCCGAGCACATCGCCATGTACGCGATCTGCCAGGACGTCGCGCGGCGCCGCGGCCTCAAGAAGTACGGCTTCCACGGCCTCAGCTGTGCGTCCCCCCCACCCCGTTCCCTCTCTGCCCCTCGCCCCTTGCTGACACAGCACGCACGCAGACGCGTTCATCCTCCGCGCAGTGAGCGCCCACCTCCAGCGCCCGCCCGCCTCCCTGAACCTCATCGTGCTGCACCTCGGCTCGGGCGCGTCGATGTGCGCGGTCGCGGGGGGCCAGTCGCTCGACACGACGATGGGCCTCACGCCGGTGTCGGGCCTGCCCGGGGCGACGCGCTGCGGGGTGATCGACCCGAGCCTGATCTTCCACTACACGAACCGCGCGGGGCGCATCTCGCACGACCGCTCGCTGGCCGTCGACGTGCACGTCACGGAGGCGGAGGAGATCCTGAACAAGCGGAGCGGGTGGGCGGCGCTGACGGGCACTACGGACTTTGGGGAGATCGTGCGGAATATGAAGAGGGTGGAGGAGAGGGGGCGCAGAGGGGTGAAGGGGGACGAGGGCGAGGGGCAGGAGGAGGGACAGGAGGAGGAGGAGGAGGGGAAGTGGAGGACGGCGTTCGACCTGTTCGTCGACCGGATCTTGGGGTTTCTCGGGGGGTACTACTTGAAGTTGGGAGGTAAGGTGGACGCGCTGGTGTTCGCAGGGGGGATCGGGGAGCGCAGCGTCGAGCTGAGGGAGGCGGTGCTGGACAAGGCGGCATGCCTTGGGTTCGAGCTCGACCCTGAGGCGAACGGGAAGGTGGACGGGGACGAGAGCGTGGTTGTGGACGTGGGGAAGGGGAAGGAGGGCAAGCGGGTACTCGTGTGCAGGACGGATGAGCAGGTACGCCGGGTGTTGGGTGATGTGTTTGTGTTTTGCGGAGATGCTGACGCCGTTGCTTGTATAGCTCGAGATGGCGAAGGAGTGCGCGCTCGACTCGAGGTTCTGGGAAGAGTGATCGGGTGGCGGACAATGTTTTCCTTTGTATGCGGTCCGATTGGGATATGTCACGGCTGGGCGGAGGACGGTTATATGTTTGCGGTGAGTACATCTGCACTCATTCACAACTCAGTGAACACCGGCTGAGCTGACTTTTGAGATTGTCTGCTTACAAGAGTCCGCAATATGCACCGCTCCCGTTCGACTGACCTTCCAGAAGCGTGTGTAGCCATCTTGATCGTGATGCTCATGTCCGGCCTTCTGGCGGCAGCATGTCCCGTTGTCTCCATCGTCAGTTTGGTCTTGTTCGTATCGTGTGCTGCCGTCACAGTATGAGTCGTCTTCAGGTCTAGGAGGAGGAAACATTGTACCACCATCTTGCTACCGGCATAACGGCGCATCACGATCGAACAATGCGCTATACCCCTGGTGCAGTCATCAATAGCAGAGTCTCCTGCATAACGCGCATGTCCGAATATTCACAGGCCGAATCCGTATCACTCGCATACCGCAGAATCCCAAGAGGCATGCAAAGTTGGTATCCTGCATTGAGTCGCTTTGACGTGGGGCAGCATTATTGTCATTCCCACCATATGCGAGTGAAAGAAGGACGAAAGATGTAACGGTTTCGAGAGGAGCACTTGAGCTGATCTTGATGCCATGTGGGCAGGCGCTCATTAGGCGCCCGACGAAGACCAACAAGAATTGAACACCCCTAATTTGACAAGCCAACGCAGGCAAGGCACTGACAACACGATCCCAAGACTGCCCGAAGGAGGCGTAAGCGGAGTATACACTGTGACCCTCACACGTCTTCCGGTCTAATGCCGTCGTTGTTGCTGCATAGACGCATGAGCTGCGGTGTCGAGTCGGAAAACACAGGTGGGAGTCATTCGTCGCGCCAGGGACTGGCGTAGTACTGCAGCACCAGCGCAAACGGGCCTGGAATGCAGCTGTCTCAGTCTGACCCAGCGGTAGTCGTGGCGGAGCAGTTCGTAACGCGGGACGGAAAGTCGGCCTGTCTCTTTTCGGGCTCGTCTGCAACGCGACGCTCTCCGCCTCGTGAAGGCGCGGACCTCTCCATGCCGCATGGGCCAGTCACTACGGCTGTTGGACTTTGGCAAATTCTTTAACCTCGAAGTCCCGCACTCCCTACCCCCTCTCCTGCGGGTATATAAGGTCCGCGATTTTGACCCTAAGACCCCAGCAAACAAACACTACTCAAAGTCCTCGCACACAGATATGTCAACGCAGAAATCATCACCCCGAACACACATCGTCAACGTGCAGCTCTTCGCCCTCTCGGCCGTCACCTTGTCCACTGTCGCTTTCGCCGGGAAACAGTAGGGTATGTCTGCCGCACAGCACTAATACGACGCAGGTTTAGATGTCTTATCCGACCTACGATAGGCGAGGTCCTGCTCGGTTTATGCGACTGGTTGCACGTCCCAAATTTCTCCTGCGTTGACCTTATCGAATGCTGACGGCTCGTGTTGAACATTTAGAGGACGAGCAGATTGAACCGCTACTGGATGTCGGTTAACATGGAGTACATTGAACGACCTATTCCCGTGCCAATACTTTGCCGACCCATGTCCCAATCGCCTTGTTCGTTTCCGCCGGACTCTCGAGATGCGGCGAATGCCCGAGCCCATCCAACATGTAAATCTCGAGGTCCGCATAAAGCCTCTCGAGGAGCGCACGCATGGCCTCCCAGTTCCGATGCTGATCCTCGCGGCCTTGCACGACAAACACCGGCACATTTCGTACACGCCGTTCCCACTCTGCTGACGCGTCTTGCTTGCGGCTGAAGTTCTGAATCTTCGCGTGCCGTGGTGCTGCGAGGAATCCGCCCATCATCTGCAATTTCAGTGGGTAGGAGATTGGGAGCGACGTAGGCGCTACGCAGGAATCGGCGAAGAACGACGCGGCAGCGGTCATCTCCTGTGCTGATTCGGTCATGAGGGTACCAAAGGCACCCACAAGGAATGCGCTGGTAGTGCTCATACCGTATTCGAGGTGGATCGCGCCGCCGCCGCAGTAGATGATGCCGGACAGGTATGTAGGCCCATAGGCATTTATTACATCCACTGCGATGGCGCCTGGCCGTGCGTAAACCTGGGTTAGCGTGTTTACCGCAAAAGGCGGATGAGTTTCTGCAAACCTCCGAGGCTCCTAAGATACGTGAAATATAGCCTGGTCAGTAGGCGATGCAAATCATTGGCTGCTGATCACTCACCAACCAATCAGGAATGGCTTCTCCACGCCGAATGCTTCGCATACGGTTTTGAAGTCCTCTGCATAACGGATGGATTCATATCCCTCTGACTCGACAGGCGCCCCGCTTCGACCGTGACCACGCAGCTCGTAGCGAATGAGGTGGAAATCATGGAGAAGGTCTGGGTCCGCGAATTGATTATCGAATCCGAGCGCGGTACACCCCATACCATGGATGAAGACGAGCGCAGGCTTGGAGGGCTCCCCTGCGGATTCCGCCCAGATCTTGTTGCCGTCCGGGGAGGTGAGGCTTTGTTCTCCTGACAGCGGCATACTGCTGGTGTTGGCTTATAGTCTGAAGAGTGAGTGCTTACGACTATCCTGCGTATGTCTGCATGCTCCATTTATGCCGTGACCTTGCCTGAGCGTTAGACCTTCACAGGAATAGAACTCAAGGGATACACCGGTCTTTCGGATACTGAAACGGTTTGTAAGGAACCTATCCCGAAGACCGGTTTATTTTTCAGCACACGGACAGGGTCGGCGCTCATTTGCTTGCGGACCAATAGCATCTCAGCTTCCATCATACGAACTACGAGACGTTCGTCTTGTACGTGTTACCATGATGTGTACTATGTACTGTGTATGCTGGTCGTATTCCGGTAGAGCGTAAGTATCAAAAGATCGACGGCCCTCAGCGCGCCATCCGCGCGTTGCGCTGTGCAACGGGACTGACTGCATCCGCAGGAATGGATGAATGTCACATCGAAAATCGTGGTTGGTTTCGTACTACGTGATTCGTGATATTGTTGTACCCGAAGTCACTGACTTAGGCTCAGGCTCAGTCCTTCTTCGATTCGCGTTCGCGATCGGTGACCAGCTAATCGCGGGAATGACCGCGGACCAAGAAGACAACTTTCAAGCCCTCGAATGTGCGTACAATTAACGTGATAAATAGCCCGTCGCGACACCCGCGCCCCCATACCCTCGAGTCAATGAAGAAATCCCTTCTCTGAAACCATGGACTACAGCTTAGAACGCTGCCACGTCTGTCAAATTAGCAGGTGTATCAGATGGGACGATAAAGCGATACCGATCACAAGAATTGCCCCAGTGCGACCCGCAGGGTACTCACCTTTCCTTCGACGACCCCCTGCACCCAGGCTGCAATGGCCTTGTTCGTCTCCGCCGCGTTCTCGAAATGCGGTGAGTGGCCGATGCCGTCCATGAGCTTCACCGAGACGTCGTCGTATATTCGCCTCGCGATACTGATCATGTTCTCGTACAGACAGTGCAAGTCCTCTTTGCCCTGGACGATGAGCACCGGCACCTGACGCGCCGTGGTCTCCCAGACGGTGTGGTCCTGTACGCGCCTGATGCTCCAATAACGGGCCGCGCGAGGTTGCATGATGAAGCCACCCATCCAGAGCAGCTTGACGTCGTAGGGAAGAGGTTCCTTGACGCACGAGTCGACGAACGCCTCGGCGCCGCCGCTCATATCATCGGCTTCGAGTGAGCTGATGACAGGCCAGAGCTCCTCCATCAGCGGGTGTTTGCATGGAGGATGGTAGTTGAGGGCGAGGATGGAACCGCCCACGTAAACGATCCCCGAGATATATTCGGAGCCATAGGCGGTGATCACATCCACAGCGATACAGCCCCCCAAACTCCTACACGATGGGAAGAGGTGAGCGTTCATGCTATGCTTGGCAATTTGCTCGATGCCGGCCGCTTACCAGCCGACCATGAACGGCTTCACTACTCCAAACGCGTCGCACACTGTCTTGAAGTCCTCTGCGATGCGGATCGACGCGTAGTCCTTCTCGTCGAGGGGCTTCCCGCTTCTCCCGTGCCCCCGCATCTCGTATCGTACGAGGTGGAAGTTCTTCTTCAGATCCACGTCGGCGAACTGTTTATCCCACCCGAGCGCTGTGCAAGAAAGTCCGTGAACGAAGACGATCGGGGGCTTCGAAGCGTCTCCTGAGGACTCGGCCCAAATTCGCGTTCCGTCTGGAGAGGTGAGGATGCGGACGCGCGAGGTCATCGGCGGGTGAGTCTGAGTCTGCAGAGCCATCACGAAGTTGCAGGCTGGTTTGACTGCAAGGGGTCGCAGGAAGTAGAGAGCTGTCGTGCGCGGCGTGCTATGTGCTACGTGCGCGGAGCACTTCTCGGAAACGGGACTCAGTCTGTTTCGCGTTCAAGCTTATTTACGCTTTTCACGGCAGCGCTATCTCCAGCAGAGACCACAGGTCCAGCCGCGACCTTCCGTATCCGACTGCGAGGAGCCTATCTATTCTAGGACGTGTCCGCAAGGAGGGAAGTCTCTCAGCCTGGTCTCTCGGGCACCAGAAGGCTTTCTTTCGTACGTGGCTGACGTTGAGCAATAGAGAAATCATGCAAGAATCAGGAGCTCCGTGCCCACGAGGCTGGCCTGAACGCAATATACAGGGCGAAGCATGGGGTTCTACGGCTTCTGGTATTCGTAGGGCGTGGGACGGACGGTTGGCCCTTGACCGGCATTGGCTGGTGTCGTTCAGAGGCCTGGAAAGGCCGGATTAGACGCGGACCCACCGTGCACTCTCATTGGAAGAGAGCACTTCTTCCTCTGGCCATGACAAATTGCCAGATCTGCCCAATCATCACGACACCCGATTGTGCACCCGAGACGATCTGGAAAGCGAACTTGACCTGTACCGCAAGCGCTGCCTGCGCTGCTAGTGCGCTCTATGTGATAAACGCAGCGCCCCCAGCGGGGCGTCCCAGACCCCTTAGGCGAAGGAAGGTCCGAATCCCCCGCATTGTCCGCGGGGTTCCCATCCACGCCCTGTCGGTGGCTTCTCGCGAGTGTCTTCCTTCCCACCTACCAGTTCTTCAACTCTTCGTTGGACTCTTCTTATGGCTGCTGTTGAACAGACCTCGGACGTGTACACGTACACGTGAAGATTGATGCGCGTGTGCAGAGAACGTAAGTCCGAAGTACGTGGTACGATAGGTGAGATGCGGGCAATAACTGTGCAACGATACATAGACTGCAATAGCGATTAGTACTAAACACGGACAGCGAAGCGCGGGTGAGAGGACATGTAACGATAAGTGAATACGTATACCAGCACAGCGACAACACCAGCGACACTACCAGCCTCAACCTTCCCCGGACCCAAGCGCCAGTGTCATTGACTCCCCATGACCTCTACTACGATGTTCGCGGCCATCAGGACCAAATACGCGCAGATCAGCGACACGCCCCACGTTCTGGGTAAGAGGTACCCGTTCATGGGCACGAACACCAGCGTCGCCAGCAGGAACGCGAGCAGGCCCGTGCCCGTGATGACGAGCGACGGCGAGAAGTGGAGCGGGTAGGGCACTCCCGTCTGGCGCACGATGTACGAGCCCGAGATGCCGACGCCGAGGAGGATGTTGAGCATCGGCCCGCCGAAGCACGCGGAGAAGCCCATGATAGGCGCGAAGACCGCGACGGACATGTTCGCGACGAGGTCGGCGAGGGAGTTGCCTATGGCGAAGATCGTGATGCCGATGATGGCGTCCGAGAGCCCGAAGATGAACCCGAAGGTCTGCAGAGGCGTTAGAGTTAGCGTCTATTCATCCTCAACCGCAACCGCGTCTGCAACCGCAACCGTAACCGCAACCGCATCCACAGAAGCCATGAACGGAGAGGTGGCACAATACAAGGTCTTGTCACACTCGTCAGCGAACAGCGGGGAAGGGACGGAGAGTATGCTCTAATGAAGGGGGCACGGAAGGACGAGGGGTCGTGGAGGAACAAACAAGGCAATAGGAAGTCTCGGGGGAGCGAGATCACCGTACGTACCTGAAGAACCTTAACGACTTCGTCGGCGATCGCCATGATCCAAACCACCGCGACGACGAAGCCCATGGCGCACCGCGCGAGCTGTGCGGCCGGAGAGAGCCCTTTGTCCGCAAACACGGCGACGAGGATCGCCGCTGTGAGCCCAGTGACGCCAGTGGCTAGCAATTGCCAGCCCTCGCGCTTCATGCCATCTGCAAAGGTTCATTCATTCAGTTCATGAGCGCATGTCAATGACTGCACGGAGGTTTCGGAGCAACGCCCTCGGGGAGGTCAGAGCCGAGAAGACCACATACCTAACAGGACGGCAGCACAGAACAGCGGCCCAAGGCAGCACTGGACGGCCATTAGCCACTTGTTAAATTTGAGCTCGTGCATCTCTTCCTCGACTTCGTCTTCCGCGATCAGCGTGCGCTCCACGCCCTCTTCCTCAAAGTCGATCAGCGGGCTCACGCTCGACCCCGCGGCGGAGTGCCGCCTCTTCTCTGACGACTCCGGGCTCTCGTGCGCGGTCACGACGACAGGCAGGGTGAGAGTCAGCGCCATGACGGCGGGCGCGGCCAGGACCGCGGCGATCTTGCCCAGGAAGGACTTGCTCCAGAAGTCGTGCAGCGTGGGGAAGAGGATGTGCCCTACGTGCGCGACGGCTTTGTACACGCGCTGCCTGCGCGTGCGCGGGACCTCGACGCACGTCTGCGACTCCGCGTCCGTGTCGGCGACGGAGGTGGGGGAGGCGGGCGTGTGCGAGATGGAGGGGATGCGCGTGTGCTCTCCTCCCTCGAGCGGAGATTCCCCGGGAGTGAGCTGCGCGACGGGAGGCGCGGGGCGCTCGTCCAGCGGCACTCCCAGCGCTGTATCCCAAGGGTTGTACTGCTCGCCGTGACCGCTGGGTGAGCGGAGCGGCGTGTGGGATCCCGAGCGCAGGCTATGTCGGGATCGCCGATACGAGTACGGCGTGAGCGGGCTCTCGAAGGGCGATAGCGAGGCGGACGCGGCATCGCGCTGCAGCGAGGAGACCACACGCCTGAACTCGAGTGCGCCGACAAGGGAGAAGGAGGGCATGTGGTTGAGCGGCGGAGATGAAGGTGAGACCGAGCGCGTGCGTGGACGTTGCGGCAGGTTGGTCTGTACTCCAAGCCGAGGTGGGTCAGGATGCGAGATGGAGCGTGCGCGCGAGTAGGGCGAGGGAACCTGCAGGGTCTGCGTGGACGGTGATTGAGAGAAGGAGGCTAATGGACGGATGGTGGCGTTAGAGTTGGCAAGAGCAGCGAAACGGACGACGAAAGGAGTACTTACGCTCGTCAATATAGGGCTCCTCGTCGTGATAGTGCTCTTCGTCTGCGTACTCGGCTCGCATGAGCGCCTCCAAGCGCCTGCGCTTCTCTTCTCGCCTTCTCCACCAGCTGCCTATGACGACAGCGGTCACGTACACGGCATAGAGCACAATCATGGCAGCCGCCTCCCATGCCTCGAGCTTGTTGTCCCAGAGCACGATAAGCAGCAGGCTGACCGCGACGGTGAAGAAACCGACGTCCCGCAGGAACGGCCCGCGCGAAACCTTGAACGGCTTAATGATGCACATGGAGCCGACCACGCACGATGTAATGAACGCTGCGGCACCCAGCAGTTCGCCGATCGCGAGGCCTCCAGAGTTACTCCGCATGGCCGAGAACGTCGCGAACATGTCCGGAGAGCCGTTCCCAAAGGCAAGGAAGGTGACGCCTGCAACATTCTCGTCAAGCCCTAACAGGTGCGCGATCGTGCCGAGATTAGGACAGAAGAAGTCAGAGGCGGAGATGCCGAGGGTCGAGAAGAGGAAAAGGAGCCAGACGGCGTAGCCGACGAAGAGGGGCGGGCGGGCGGCGGTATCTGCGCAGAAGTAGGACTCGAGGTAACCAATGTCGAGGAAAGTTCGGTCCATGTCGCACACTTCCTTGACATGCGTACATTGTTCTTCGGGCGGGACGGAGAGCGGTTGACATGCCTATGGAGACAATACATTTGGTGAGTACCGACTCCACACCAGATGCCAACGTCCTCCCGGTCGCAACGGTCGGGTCTGGTGCAGTACGAGATGTGCTCCAGTGCGTGCCAGTATAATTTGCTTCTGCCGAGTCGCGTGACCAGTCATAGGGCGTGAACGGGCCCGCTGGGCCGTAGTGCACACAAGGAAGCAGAGCAAGCTCCTGGGCATGACGCAACCTCCGAGGGTCTGAGATGCGCGAGCGAGAGAGCCCTCCATTCGTCTCTCAGATACCCGCCAAACGCATCGGGCTCGGCCGTAGCCTCTCTTTTCCTAGCTCACATTGTGGTGGAATCGCTCCCAATACGACTGGCGGCATTCCAGCAGCGCATGTGCTTGATCTCGGACATCCACCGAAATGCAGCAGGCCAAGGCTGCTCTGCACGCGCGCCCTGCCTCCCGTTCGGAGCGTCCGCGACCCTCGGCAGCTTCGCCATGGGTTCTTGCAGATATTCGATGACAGAAGAGGAATAAGAATAAGGCTCACCTCGCTCGCCGTTACGCGGAAGGGCGAGAGCTGATCGACGTCAGAGAAGCCGCGCTTGGCAAAGCCCGAAGCCAGGGCGGATCGCGTGCCGCCGACATGAGCATACCGAGATTGCGACCAGAGGAGGCAGTTTAGGACGATGAGGGCGACAAAGGCGAGCTTGGGTGTACCGGACCACATGATGGCCGATGAGGAGAGACGACCGCAGGCAGGGCGAGCTCAGGACATGCGAGACGAGAGTTAATAGACGGGAGGAGACCTGCTAAATGCTATGCGTGCGGACACGCCGCTCTGGGAGCATGTCCTCATCCGGTGAGTGGTGCCGCGGCGTTTGGTCATTTAATTTCTCACCCTGATGAGGCGCTTGTGCATTCTCTGCGATCCTCCAAACGGCTTCGGTCGGCACTTGAGAGTACGAGCTTCTCCTCGGACAGGCCTGCGAGTACAGTTGAATATCTTGAACGAGTTCCGAGCATCCTGAGAAGGAGAGAGGGCCTCTACCGAGGCGACCGAATGGGGACGCCCCCGCAAACCCGGACCGTAAGTAGTTATCTGATAACTTAGCGGAGGATAAGTCCGTTTCGGTTATCTAGCGCCCATGATGGCATGTGAATGTGGTCCGACACCGACGACGATCGAGCGAGGGAAACCTGCCTCCCAAACGTCGAGCTCAACGAGCTCGGAGCTCATCATCCTCAGAGCGCGCCCTATATACGCGACCTTTGTCGACTCTGAATTGTATCCTTCCACGCCCGCGCTCAACATGTCTCTCATGACCTTTTCGCGTCATACTGTCAAGCAACTCAAATTCGTGCTTCCCGGGGGTCTCCTTACATACTATTTCGACAGCTGGAACGTCCTGCTGCGTATCCTGAATGGGCAGGCTGGAGAGGGGCGTTGGAGTAGGTGCGCAACTCGCTATAATCTGGGTCGATGCGCCGTGCTGACGGTTAAGCCAAATCCAGGCTGTCTGCACGTCTGTCGATATTCTCTGCCGCAATAACGGTCTCCTCGTTTCTGTACGTCTTGGCTTTGCCTTTAGTGCGAGGAGAACAGCCAAACGTAAGCAGCGCCGTATAATGTGCCCAGTCCTCGAGCGATGACCAACCCGTACCTGAACCCAGTATCGGTCCTGGAGGCAGTCTGGCGTCCTCTCTACCGTCATACCTGTAAGCTCCCAAGACACGTGTCCTCCCCCATTCTGACGTAGGTTCGCAGGTCATGACCGTATCTATAGTCGCCGGTTGGTCTCTGCTGGTGTACACGCTAGGCCAATGGTCGAGTCTGGGATACCTCGAAGGTATCATAGCTGGTACGTCCTCGGGCACCCCCCTCTGCTCTCGCGGTACCGCTTCGCAGTCCAACTAGGGGTCTCACGCGCGGTTCGCAGCCACCGCCTTGTATGCACTCGCATTCGGCCTCCTGGGCCTCATTCCCGCGCCACGGGTGCGCAGGCAATGAGGGCGTGCGTCGTTTTGTATCGTTGGATCTCCATCTGCTCTCATCCCACACAATCTCTATGTATTCGCACATTTTCACGCCGTCGTATCCTATCCGGTCCTTTCGCCCGCTCGTCTGACAGGAACAGACTCACGTTCGCAGGCTACTGAACGGTCACGCCGAAGCTGCTCGACAGCTCATCCACATGCAGCGAGCGTCCTAGCGGATCGGAGTCGAGAGTGCGTAGGCTCCTTTTGCTTGGCGCCGCTGCTCGATCGGCGCTTCTCTTCGATCGCAACCCTTTTGCCACGAGACCAATAAGTGAACGTCAAGTCTATAGCCAAGATGTGGCGCATTCGATCGAGCGATGAACCGCTTCGTCTAGCAAGGATACGACGAGTGCGTCCCCAGATTCCTCTATCAACTGTTGGCGCAACTGAGTCTAATGAAATTGTTATCCAGCAGCTGCTTAGAGATCACCGGGTGTTGGATGTTGAGCCCTTGGAGCCCTCTACTGTCGCAGTCGAGCAGCAGCGTGACGTCAGCAAGGTCCAGCACCGCTCATGCTGCCACTACAACAAGCCCTCATCCACTGACCGCCTCACCTGCCATCCATGTGACTCCGTCTGTGTCGCACACCAGTGGCACTGCAAACGGACGGATGCCATTCAAAATCATGAAATATACAACTGCGATGACAACTGTACTCGACGCTAGCATGACACATAAGTAGCAGCGTCCTACGCACGGTGAGGGTGTGGACGCCAAACAGACATGCAAGATCTACCAGGTATTCGTACAGAGGCAGATCACGGGGCCTCCAGTACATGCTTCCGCCCAATCGACGGGCATTCTCGACGACGAAGACCGAGAGACAGTAGGCAGTTCAAATGAAGGGCATCCTCAACTGGAACCCGGGAAATGGTTTGCTAAGTGCCACAGCACGCTTCCACGTTTCGAGATCGAAGGTTTCCCCGGAAGTGGTGTCCGACGCGGTGTCGCTCAGGGATGCACCATTCCCACAGAGGAAGGGAAGCCGCAGACACAAGCGCTGCGCGTCCGGGTCAGTGTCGGATAGAAGCAATGGAAGAATTGCAAAGCGTACATCGGCATCTGGACAATGGTCTCACAGTTAACCATGTTGGCACTATGGGGAGGGGTTGCTTCGACACTCACAATAGACAGGAGCGGGGATGGAAACTGACCGCGTCGCACTTGCATATGTGTGGCACAAGTGGAACGTGAGCCTTTGGATGCTGTGTGCAAGGGTTGATTGACTTGACAGGCACCATCGGGGATGATATACGTACAAATCAATATCGAGCTGTGCCTCGTTGGCCAGCACAGAGTAATGAGTGGGCCGGCTTGCTATATGCGTGGATTGCAAAGTCAGTACCACACAGAATACCAGGAAGCCTGGAGGCACGCACTGCCCAGCAAACCCGCGTGTGACTGGAGATAGAAGTTGGGGACATGCGGATTGGTAATGCTGTCATCAACGAGAAGTCCTGCGGGGCAGTTCCCGGAGCGGTCCTCATCCTCTGAGCTGGATATCGGTGAGATTGTGGGGAAAATGCCGTCGATCTGACGGGACGCACTTCTTCGCAAAAAACCGGACGTGATGCCTAGGGGGTGTAATCTTTCCACATCGTCAAACTGCAAGGCAAGACCGCATACCTCTTCGTTACAACGATGAAGACAATTTTAGGCCACACGCGCCGAGGCAATTTCATTCTTGTGAATAAGCCTATTTGTCGGAGTTGACTTGATCTCCCAGCGACATGTGACATAGGGTGAAGAGCTCACTGTGAATCTTATGGATTTCATATTGAGTAATTCGGTCATATTCGCCCTCGCTCACTCCGTCTCTGTAGAAGATGATGACGCTCGGTGGCCGGTCGAACTCTGAACCCAGAGACTCTCTGCGATACTTGCGCCAGTCATTCAGAGCAGACTAAGCTCGGAGGGCAGTGAGCAACTACCCAGATCCTGATATGCAAGTAGATGTACGCACAATGATCATCTCTTCCAAGTCTTCAATCATCTCCTGACGGGGCTGCTGCACTGAACTATATGAGGTCATGATGCTCGCCTCTAGGTTCAAGGACGCAACCACTCCGGCGACAGAGGGCCGATTGGTGATGCCGGGACCTGGGTGCCCAACGTCAGCGCCTGACGTAGGTTGTAAGTGATGGATTACAGCTGAGAAGGTGATTCAGCCACTGACCGACAATCATCGCTGTTCTAAGGAAATCGCCGACCTCGGGGTGTTCGATCACCGAGTTAATACCGCCCATGCGAGAGTTGATCCTGTTCAATTCCAAGCGTTAGCACTGATTACTGATCCACGAGCAGTAGCAAGGAACTGCTTGCTTCAGAGCGACATTAGCATAATACTGTTCGCTGGCATGGTCCCATTTCCCTTTCAGCTGTACCTCGTGCATGAGCGCGTAGTTCTTACTAGGATTGTTGACTTGACACATACCACGCATTGCGTTGACACGCCTCTGGCGCAATCGCCCCAATACTTGATCGCCCTGCGAGTCTCCGCAGAATTTTCCGGCATGATACAAAGAACAAGTGTTGGCTTGAGCTTTCGCCCATATTCTTCAAGAACCTGTTATGGATTTATTCATGACTATGGTGCTCCGGAAGTCATTGTGTTAAGCTTCCTCACCGCAGTAGGATTGCTCCCATTCCCAGGTAAGAGTTCAGGCATCTTATCTGGGATGGCTATTGGAGAGAATTTCATGAAAATGCAAGCCGAAAAGGAAAACAGAAGATCTTAAGACATACACATGCCTGTTCACAGTTGTGAAGTTATGTGAGTGCAAGTGACACTGCCTGTAAGATGTTACCTGCTTACCGAGGCCCCGCAAGGCGTCGCTGAGTCTCCTCACAAAGTGCTGAACCTGGTCCCGGTCCACGTTGTAGTAACAGACAACCATCCAAGACTGCAGCACGCCGGGTTTGTAGAGCTGACAGCCTCTCAGGTTCCAATGGCCAGCTTTCCGCCCCAATTGCTATATGGTGCGCTGTCAGCACTCCTGCTGATCCATAGATCTGCGCACGGCCTACCACAACGTGACCATGTCCATACTTTATGAGAGGAGGAGCGAGGACCTTGGCCTTCAGATCAACTGGCCGATCGTTGACTTGCATCCCAGCTTCTCGCACGTAATCGGAACTTCTATATTTGAAGACCTGTTGCATCGTGAATATGCGGGGGCCGCACGATATGATAGAGCAAATAGATCACGTACATCATCGTGTCTGACAGCCTCAGTGATGGCGCGGAAGCGGACGTCTGGCCTCTGCGTCGCAATATTCAGGAACTCCTTCTGAACACGAGGGGGAATCTGCTTCCGGTATATTTGACCGGGTTGAACTTCACAAAACTCTGCGGGGAAAATCGCGGTCTTCCCTATCTTCACGCCCATCGCCCTAGGGTACTGCACTGGCACCTGATACTTGGTCTCGAAGTGGCGCTTCAAGGGCTGAGTGAGCCTCCAGAGTCGTATGTTCCAATCTCGGCCTCATACCTGAACAGAACACCGTTCGTTCTCCTTGTCAAATTCCTGAAGACCAGCTGCATCCACGAGATCAGATATGGGGCGTGGACGCATGTCGCGCGCGACAGTGAATGAGACGACGACGCCCTTAAGGAACGACCGGAGCTGTCGAAAGCTGTGGGGCTGGAGATTGTGCAACCCTCGTACATCATGTACGCCAAGGTGTTGCATCATGAGATTGATGAGCGGACCGTGAGCATAGCTACGTCAAAAATATAAGCATGTTCAAGTATTCAGTACTAATCCGTCACCACGTACAAGAGCGCGTGTGAGACGTCGATATTGATGAGCAATCGACCCAGTGTTGGCCGCACGCTCCTACACCATCTGGAGTCAGCATACGACACATTGTATCTAGGAAAACAAAGCTACTGGAAATAGCCCCGCCACACTGAGAGCCCGACGTCGAGATATTTAGCGGTTGCGATGTCATAGAAAGCTCGCGCATCAGCTGGGAAATGGTGCCTAATGTTGGGCGCTTGGCGAACGATCAACTGGAGGAGGCTGAGTGACTTCGTATTGTTATCGGGCGGGACGCTTGCATTCCGCGGTTGCATCAGCAATCTGACCGCGCTAGAAGGTTGTTGAACGATCCGAGACCCTATAGGGACGGTGTCTCGATAGAATGAGACGCACGCTGCATCGATTGTGGTCACCCCTCTAATCGCGACCTTGTGGGTGGGATTGTTATGCCTGCGGCTCATGCACACGTCGAACTATCAACGGGAGAAATGTAACCTTGCCCATAATGAGGGATACAGCGGAACATACCTCTGCTCCCTGTATTTCTCGAGTAGAATAGAGGTTCTTCCTCCCATCAAAGACGGGGCGAGGGTTGAACAGCGCAGAATTATCTCTCTGGAGACGATCCATGACCTCGTAGTTTTGACGTTTAGACATCGGACGAGGCGGTACGAGTCGTACTGCCACGGGGCTGATGTCTACGCAAATCAGATGAGATGGCTATATCCTTTACGGGAACACAAATGGTATACCAACTGAAGTAGTGATGAGATCGACAGTATGTTAAGTGGAGCACGAGAACACTCACTATCATACTGATAATACGTGGCCGACGGTATCCGTGTAATCTCAAAGGAATTGGTGGAGATATACAGCTCCCAGGAGTCCGTAGCTGTGATCCTGCGAAGAGAAGAACTACAGAGTCGTCCATCCAGAGTAGAAACTGTCCTCACCTTCTTTCCATCTTTGGCAGCAGGCCAACTGATGACAGGGTGAAACGCAATATAGGATCTGCAAGGGGGGTGGAAGATTGTTCTGGGGGACGGTTGGTCCTTGATTTCGTAGCAGTGGCCCATGGGTTTATATATCATTCTGAATCCCTAAAGAGCCAATAGAATGTGTGGTATGGTTTGGATCGGAGTGACGGGATGGCGTCGACTCGTGAAAGCAGGAGAAGCAAGGTCCCGTTGAGGTTAGAAGGCCGCAGCGGCAGTTGATGTCGAGCGTCTAAACATGCTTCGTGGAACCGTGCGAACGGATGAGACCGCTCAACAAATGGCTGCTACGCTCGCTATTCACAACTTATTGGAACCATCTTTTAGGAGTGGCTGTCAAGTGTCCATGCAATGTACAACTTCTGTAAACTCAGTGCAGTTGAGACGGCTCGTGTACAAGTCTCTCCAACATCAGCCTAATCATAGTGAGTAGTACGATCATCCTGCCCCTCGATCTCTGCAGCACCTTCCCCGTAGCACCTCCTCTGACATCGTAATTTTATCCTCGCTAGGCACATGCGCGTGTGCTACTGCCGCAGCGCTAGTGGTACACCTAAATCGATGACTATACCTGCAAAGAAGCAGGATTAGTTGGAAATCTCATCCTCTCCGTGACGTGCCTTGCTTTGCCATTCACATCGGTTCTATAGGTCTCTGAACTTCAGCAAGCTAGCTAACATAGCACGATCGGCGTGTGATACCGGGTGCATAAGCTCAACTCTTCAGCCTAGTGGGTGCCGGTACAATGTACCTTTGGAGCCCTGAAGTCGCTCGGTAACGTTGTGACATGACATCCACGCTGCTCCCATTCTTGTTTTGGTGTTTTGGATGACTTGCCACTCCATCTTCGACTTAGCCCGTAGTCAGTCAGCCTTCAAGAACCTCGAGAAGACTTCCATATATCTGAATGGCACTCTGTTGTTCGGACTGGCCCTTCGCTCCCCTTCGCGAAGACAATTTAGGTCTGCCGAACGTTCTCGGCATGATCAATGAGTTCGGGCCCTTTATTCTACACCTACTCCAGCGCTCTGCGAGGCGTACTCGGCCTTATGTTTCAATAGGTATTGAGTAGGTCGCGATGAAACGCTGCGTCTCGACCTCAGGCCTCAGTCGCCTTTCGAATATGACGTCGTTGCGGCAGCCTCTGAGCTTCTGAGGCTGACCACAGCGGCGCCGTGGGCTGACATTGCAGATATGTTTCACGTCTGCTGCTGTTCCTCTGCATAGGTCCGCACAACCATACTAAGCTCTTGCACATTGCTCCTCGTTCTGCTTCATCATGACTCCTAGCTCCAGCGCGAACGACATTGTACAGACTGCGCAGCCCGTATGCGCTAGTCCGCAACGCGTCCCACCCGTAAGTCCAATAGCTGTCTGCCGCGCAGACGGTATCCTCGCGAGTAACAAGCTCATTTGACAACATCACAGCCCATATTATATCATTGTCCGCATTGCCCTGTGTTCGGGCCCTGCAATGCCTGCTCGACCCACGACGGGCTTCATACAGACTCCGTCGATCTCGGTGCGGAAGAAACCCTGCAGATCGAAGCGCACCCCCTCATAATGGACTTCTCGTCGGGTTCGGTGGAATGCGGATCGATGTTTGCGAATGCGCGCGACTCCCTGGGCTCACTGAATGCGCGCTTCGTGTCTCCGTCCAAGGCAAGTCCAATTGCGCGAGTCATGGGCAAAGCAAAGGGTCTCGTGCGGATGCTTGCGCTCCGTAAATCTGACCGCAAGGTAAGTGCTCCTCGCTCGCCCCTTGATCCTATGCTCGTGCTCAAAGTCGTCTTCCCAGTCTCTGGACTCGTCTGCGATCCAATGCCTTGGGAGCGAGACTCCAGCGACTGCTATTGCCAGCAGCTGGAGAGAGAGCGCAAGGGCTCCCACCCGCCCGTCCATCTCCATCCTCATCACCTCTGCGTCCTCGAACGACATCAACAGCTTGCGCACGAGCATCAGTGCACGCATGACGAGCAACAGCTCGACCACGGGTGTCTACTCGCCCGACTATCCCATCAGCCCCAATCCGTCCTTGGCGTCCCCCGAGGTCGGGCCCTCCCACTCCCTGGCGGACTTCTTCTGCGCATACCCCTGTGACGAGCAGGACGCCTTGGCGCTCCTCCCCGACGCGTCCTTCGATGTGCTCCCCCCAGTCAAGGACGGCGATACCGCCCCACAGGCATTCTTCCCGACCCTCTTCCGCGTCCTGCTCTTCATGCCGTGGTGCATCGCCGTCGGAGCGACGATCACGCTCTTCCCCGCGCACATCGAGCGCGTCGTCTTCTCCACCGGCTACATACCCTCTCCATCGCCCGAAGGCGCCCGCCGCTTCTCGTTCTTCTCCGAGACCGCGTACGAGTACGCCATGATCTTCGCGGTCGCGCTGATCGGGCTGGCCTTCGCCAGCCCCACCTGGGGCATCATCGTCTGGGCGTTCTGCGCGGGCAGGTTCGTGTGGGTGTGGGTGGCGTATTCGGTGAAGGACATGTGCTGCTTCCACGAAAGGGTCGGGAAGGACGACATGGAGACGCTTGCGCTTGTCGTGAGCGGGCGCAACTTGACCAACATAGTGGCGCAGCAGTGCCCGAATCACCCCGGATCCAACAGCCCGCTGAGCAGGATTGTCACGGTGCAGAGCCCCATCATCCCCATGGAGAACTGATTCGTGGGAAGTCGCAGGAAAAGACCTTGGAACGTGGATGGACGCCGATGAACACCTGTGGATACATATAACTTAGCTCCATACACGGACGCAAAGCTCGAGTACATTAGGACAATGCTAGTTAATTCGATACCTCTATATGATGTGATACCTCTATGATGATCTATGAATATCCGTGACGTTAGACCTCGCCTCAGACACTTGTAGCCAAGCTACTATGGCGGGCGGGGCGAAGGACTCGAAGAGCAGAGCCTCATATGGTCCTCGCCTCCTCAACGCCCTTCCTCAAAGCCTGCATACACCCCAGGCCGCGCAACCTGCGCTCCTCGACCTCCCCGCCAAGCGCATCCTCCCACCACCGCTCGCCCTCAGGCACCTCGCGCCACCGACCGGTGTAGAAGTCGCGCAAGACCGTCAACGAACCCTTCTTCGCACTACCGTCAGGGCTTGCATGTCCCCGCAGCTTCCGCACGGTCTCCCAGTGCGGCGGCGGGTTCGCGTGCGACCACGCCTGCGCGCCCGGGACGTCGGGCGCGCGCGAGAAGCCGTCAACGGCGAGGATGAGTCCGGGGGGCACGGTGATGCGCCCGATTTTGCCGACGACCTCGGAAATGGCGAGGCAATGGACCGTCGCGCCGTCGGGCTCGGGGCGGTCAACGATCTGCGCTGCGAGCGAGGCGAGGTTCGGGTTACCGTTGGTGCCGTTGACGACTTGCGGGGTTGCTGTGCCAGAGACCACGCCGGTCGCGGTGTGGAGGGAGGCGTTGGGGGCACCATCAGCAGACGGGCTGCCGGACGAAGATGGAGGCGCGACGGCTTTCTTCGCCTTCACTTTACCCTTCTTCGGCTTTGTCACGAAGCGAGTCGCTACGAAGATCTAGCGGCGCATGAGCTGTAAATCAGGAGGATGAACCCGTAGGTCGAGAACGCCTACCCATTTGCTGTCCCAGCTCAGGATGCTCGCGCGCATCTCATAACGAGAGAACATGGGAATCTCACGCAGGAACGTAAAGTGCGTAGCTATGGCATGATACTATGAGCATAGCGCATCAGACCGCCTTGATGATACTGACCTCCAAGCCCCATCCAACCCCCAGTACGGAAGAACGTCGGGCTCAGTTGCAAAGCAAGCTTGAAACGCGCGCCGTCAAGATGCTAAGAAGATACGATATAAGCACTAGAGGTCTACAACGCGTAACATGTCATCATGTATGCGCACCTTTGGATACGAAGAGTTGCTCAAGTGTAGATTGAAGTCGCAGTCATCCGGACCTACAAAGCCAGATGTTCAGCACTCTCGTAGCACGGACGCGGAGCACGTGTTAACAAAGGGCGTAAACGTTGTGTCTGCTGGACGTGGGGGAGTGGAATGGTGCTGCGCGCCATGCATAGATAGTGAACTTACCGGCCCAGGTGTGGTATGTTACCGTCAGGTCGAACGGGTTCCTGCCCACCGGCGACAAATTCTCCAACCATTCCAGCTTCTTCTGCTGACGTATCCGTGCGGGCGAAAGAGAGTGCCTCAGCGTATGAAGATAGTACCTTCCGCGAAGCTGGAAGACGGGTCGCCAGACGTAGACTGTGGGAAAACGGTGAGCCAGCCGGTCGGTCGATTGTCCTACATGATGGAGCACGTCCACGTACAATGCCAAGCCAACGGCCACGAGCGAACGTTCACCAAGAAGAGTAGAAGCACGAAGTACTTCACGACCTTGGGCGCATACTCGAAGGAGCGGGAGGCGAGGACGCGGGCTAGGTCTGGTGACGTGCGTGGCGTACGCACAGGGAGACTTGGTGAGTTGAGCGTTCTGATCACAAGCCCTGGGACGCGGACGATATGCTCACCTACCCCCCTGAAGCCGCCGAACTTCTGCGAGACGATGGAGAGACCAGCGGCCATGATGGTTAGCAGACAAACGTAGAGAAACCTTGTCCCAGCCATCATGCGCCACGGAACCGCCCAGATTTCTGCGAAGCCGCTCGATGATGATGTGTAGAGGCTTGTGAATGTTGGCGGACTCCCGCCGGCTTCTTATGACTTGTGCCTAATCCAGACTGAACAATATTTATGCCGGATCAGCATTCGAGTCGTCGTAAGCACAGTCCTTGCATCTGATTCACTGTTGTCCTCAAGGAGGATGTTCCTGCAGAACGACTCTGAACGAGGCAAGTTGACAAGGGCACGTCCGGGACCGGCAACTTCTTCGGCCGGAATCCGCAAGAGTTGATGGCCTCGAGGCCACGGCGCATCATCAAGCTCTAGCCCGGCTATTATGCCAGGGCGGCAGGCACGTAGCGGTTAAAGTATGCTGGAGCAGTGTGTATTATACGAAGTGCGAATGTACGACCATGAAGAAATACAGTAATGCATAATTCCAGACCTTCCAACCCAAACGTCACCGTGGAGAGAACTCGAGCTCAGAACATGCCGCCGAACAGCCCGCGCTGTCGCCGGGGTGTTGGCTGCACATCCGGTCGGAGGGTCGCCAAGCTGTTGAGCTGCTTCATAACCTGCGGATAATCGCTCAGCATCGGCTAAACGCTTCCATGACGTCGAGACTGACCTCTTCGAGCTTATCTTTCCTCTCTTGCAGGTCGAGGTGCTTCCTGATGATGGGATTCTCCCGCGCAAATTCTACAATCTCCTTGCGGTCAAGATCATACAGCAGTCTTGAATCGATCTCGCGAGGGAACTGCAACAACACATCAGCAAGGACTTGCAATGTAACAGAAAGGTAAACGAACCTGGTAGAAGAAGTGGTCAAGTAGCTCGATGTTGATGAACATGGCAGACGTATATGCGAGCTTGTCAGCCACAACGTTGAGGAACGCTTCTGGGCATAGGACGTCGTTCTCCGGTCCAGCCTTACACCTCTTAGACTTAAGCGCGGCGAGCCTGAGCTTGAGGATGCCGATGCGGTCGTTGAAGAACATTGCATGACGGCCTTTCATCGATTTGTCAGCATAATGTCCCTAACGCGTTGGTAGGGAACTTACCGTCCACGAGCTGCGCAGGCGGGTACCGGTAGTCATCCACGACCTCCGCCGCACCCACATCCTCCTCGCTGGCCTGCAACCTCCTCTGCCTCCGCTCCCTCTCCTTCTCGTCCAGCTCGCGCACGTAGTTCACGAGGTTGTTCAGCCGCCTGCTGCCGCCCACGCGCTGTCGGAGCTCCTTCAGCCTGTCCTCCAGTAACTTCAGCTCCCTCTCGAACAGCCCCACCGCCCCCGCGCGCCCCACCTCCCACTCCCGCGGCTCGACCTCGACCTCGAACTTGTACGGCTTGATGCAGTTCTCGACCTGGTCCGACGTCACCCCGATGCGCTCGCGCAGGATCGCGTGCGAGAACTGGACCAGCCGCTCCGTCGCGCGCGGGTGGTGGTTGAACGGCTCGCCCTGCGCGATCGAGTCGATGAGCGCGCGCAGCCCGTCCGCGACGAGCAGCGTCGAGTCGCGCCCGACCCCCGACTTCGTGAGCAGCGACGACGCGGCCTCGAGCTTGTAGCGCCAGTACGGCTCGACGTCCTCGGCCTTAACGCGCGGGTCCGCGCCGAGCTGGGTGAGCTCGGAGGCGCGCTTGTCCGTCCAGTAGAGCTGCTCGAGGACGTCCATGACGCGGTCTTCGAGCATCGCCTTGAGCTTCTCGCGCACATGCGGCTTACGGAACTGCGCGGTGTACTCCTTGAAGCGCGCCTTCAGGAGGTCCATCGTCTCGGCGACGTAGGACTCGGCGGAGATGCGGCGGTCGTTGTACTGTACCTTGAACTGGTACTGCGCTTCCTCGAGCTCGAGCTGGACCGCGTTGGTGATGCCGTGCAGAGAGGAAGCCATTGACGATTCGAGGACCTCCATGAGTCGGCGGCGGAGGGTACCGGTGCCGACCATAAGTTTCGACGTGCTGCCAAAGTAGTCGCGATTCGAGCCGAAGTAATCGTCCTCGGAGCGCTTTGCGAGTGTGCCGAGCGAGTCCCTGTTCCCCTTCTTCCCGGAGCCCTTGGCGACGACACCAACATATCCAAGGTGGAGAGGGTAGCGGTTGCCAGACAAGATGCTTGCACCCTGCTCCGGAGGAACGAGATCCATCTTCGTGATGACACCAATCGTTCGAAGACCAAGCGGGTCGACCTTCCTGCTAGCACGGAGCGCTGGCGAATTGGCGAGATCAACATCGGCAGCGCATACGGCTAGAATAATGTTGGGCTCCCGGATGTATTTCTCGCACAGGCTTGCAATCTTGTCCTTGAGAGTCTCCGGCTGGTCCATTGAGGTGATTTGGATGTAGCCCGGCAAGTCGATGAGGGTCAGG
Source organism: Dichomitus squalens LYAD-421 SS1 (assembly GCF_000275845.1). Classification (NCBI taxonomy): domain Eukaryota; kingdom Fungi; phylum Basidiomycota; class Agaricomycetes; order Polyporales; family Polyporaceae; genus Dichomitus; species Dichomitus squalens. The sequence goes on from NW_006766886.1 coordinate 706,586, forward strand.
TCGGGAACGTGAGGGGAATAGATGCGAAGGTCGATGGGCTCATTGGAGACGCATTCGGAAGCAGGAACAGCCAGGTTCAGATCAGTGAGCGTGCGCTGGATGCTAGAAAAGTCGGAGATCTTTCCAAGCCCAAGAGCAGGGAACTCTCCGTATTCTCGTGGAGTCTTGCCATCTGACTGAGCAGGTGTATGGATGAGCGTGAGCTCAATGGGTCGGCGCGTGACCATATTGTTACCCCTACACACGGCTGCTCAGTTGTCGAGACGGTTAACGCGAGAAGAATGTGACACTCACTTGGGTAGGAACTCATGTCCGACAATAGCCTCCAGCACCGAACTCTTGCCCGAGCTCTGGCTACCAATGACAACTATGCTCGGGAGCTTCAGCGCATCGCTCTGGTCAATGCTGATGAGCATGGAACGAATTTCGATGAGCTTCTTCGTCAGGTGCATCAACCCGTTCTGTCGCGCGTCGCCCCCGAGACTATCCTCGTCGCCAGCTTTCGAGTCCACAGCAGAAAGAGAGGTCGCTGCCATAATCGCTGCTAGTGCTGCTGCATCGTCGCCACTAGGACGCTTCTGCTGAGACGAAGATCCCGATCCCTCGTGTTCCCCGCCATTGCCACTCTCGGAGGAAGAAAAGAGGTTCTTGAGAAAGTCCGGAGTGTCGAATTCGGGCAATTTGATCTCGGACACACGCGAGCCAACTGTCTTCGCTAGGTCCGAAGCCGTGTCGAAAGCGTCGGTGATGGTATCTTGGACAGTCGAAAAGACCTCGTTCGACTTCTTCTTGAACTCTACCCACATACCGCATCAGCGCACCACCACAACGCAACATTTTAGCAGCGAGTGCAAGGTCGTGAAGATATTCTACTCACCTTCGAACTTGTAATTAGCATACGTGAACCCACCAGCACCGACCGTCGCAGCTCCGACCGGCACCCTGAACGCCCTCAACACGAACCTCGGGATCGACGAATACGACAACGCGCGAACGTGTACATGACGGATGTTCAACGGTTGGACACCATACCGCGAGCGCGTGCGGAGGTGCGTGTTCGTAACGAATGTTGCGAACTGCCTATGGACGGGACGAGAAGCTGTCGCAGGCGCGGATGTCTGGCGTGCAGCGGCTACCGCGGACGGTCCATACGTCGATACTTTGCCCTTGAGAGTCGGCAGCATGGCAGAGACGCGACGGCGGAAGGAGGAGTACATGGTGCGGACTCTTGTCAAGTCCTCGGATCGGAGGCCTTGATTGCAAGAGGTAGCCCGCCGAAAACGCCTGGTCCAGTCCAATAGTTACGATACCAGACGCTTCAGAAGCTGAACAGCGAAGTCCGCCTATGGTCTGCAAGTCGTGGGTCCGCGCGGCCGGTGGCAAGCAGAAGAGAGTAGAGAAGTCAGTCGAAGCGTGGACAGAAAGCTTTCGCTTGGACTATGACATATGCGGTCGGCATGGCACGTTCGAGCGCCGCCTAGAATCGCTGTGGGCGGAGGAACGTTGAGCTGAACCGGAGCTGCAAGACTTGACTGCCCTGTCTACTTTTCTGTCGAGTCTCAGTAGAGCTATATGTCGCTCTGCCTTGCTGACGGTGGCGGATCCTGCCACGGCGTCGGTGTGAACGGTACTATACACAATGGCAATTGCGATGTGCACTCGGGATGCTTCTGAATCCTTCTTGACTCTCACCCAAGAATGTCCCGGGAGCCCGTACTCCTCCGCACGGCATCTCATAACCAGGAACTACGTAGGTATACATAATCGCGAATCGCGATGAGATGAGTTTGATAGCTGTCTAGTCATTGGGATCTGTGTCCACTGCAGTCTTGCTCCGCGTCGTACTGGGCATCCACATCCTGCAGTGATGGCGAACAGCACACCTCCACCTCCCGGAGTATATGTCCCCGCTGTCCTGTTCTTCGACGAAAACGAAGACCTCGACCTCTCATCTATCAAAGCTCATGTCCTCCGACTTGCGCAGGTGAGCACCATCAACCATCGTCCTGTTCACAAATCTAACACAGATCGTAGGGAGGCGTGACTGGTATCTTGGTGCAGGGAAGCAACGGCGAAGCCCAGCACCTCTCACATGAGGAGCGCAAGACCACGATCCGCCTCGCCCGAGACACTCTGAACGAGAACGGCTTCAAGGACGTCCTGGTCATTGCCGGCACAGGCGGGCAGTCGACCAGGGAGACGAAGAAGCTCTGTAGCGATGCTCAAGAAGCCGGAGCGACTCACGCCCTCGTCCTCACCCCCGCCGTCTGGGCTCCCCAGATGACCGTGGACAAGATCCTCAAGTTCCACCGCGATGTGCGTCTCCCCTTCTCTTCCATGATTGTTGCGCACCTGAGCTTAAGCCGGACGCGTCTCGCGTGCATCTGTAGGTCGCCGACGCGTCTCCCATCCCGACCATGATCTACAACTTCCCCACCGTCACCGCCGGGCTCAACCTCGATTCTGACACCATTGGCGCCCTCGGCCAGCACCCCAACATCGTCGGCACCAAGCTCTCGTGCGCAGACGTCGGCAAGCTCCATCGCCTGGCCTCCACCCTCCCCGCGGAGAAGTTCGCAACCTTCCCCGGGTCTTCCGCTGTGTTCCTCCAGGGCCTGATCTCGGGGAGCGCAGGGGTCATCGGGGCCCTGCCGAACGTCGCGCCCAAGGCGCACGCGGAGCTGTACAGGTTGTGGAAGGAAGGCAAGCTGGCTGAAGCGCAGAAGTTGCAGGCACTGCTGGGCCATGCGGACTGGGAGCTGCAGAAGCTTGGAAGCATCGCAGGTATCAAGGCGATTGTGTCGAAGCACTTTAGGTACGGGAACACGAATGTGAGGGGGCCACTTACGCCGAGAGACCTGGAGGCTGCCGGGCCGAGCGCGACGACGAAACTAGAGGAGTTGATCGCGCTAGAGAAGTCGCTGTAGACATGAACTGAGATTCAGCCAACTTGGTTTCGTATCGCATGGCGATGATGTGTGCTGCAATGCATCTGTGTATGTGCGTGCGTGCGTGCTCTCGCAGTCGTGCATTTTGGGGGTGTTTGGTGGGTATGATCAGAATACAGTGAATTCTACGATAGGGTAAAATGCGACAACAACAGCAAGGATGACAAGATGGTATTACAGCTTTGCCTTCGACTTGGCGGTCTGCACAACCTCTCATGAGCACTGTCGTGTCTGGGGCGCAAGAAGGCACGAACGCACCTTGAGGACGCCGTCAAGCTTGGTCGCGAACATCATGTTGCCCTTCGTCTTGAGCTTCCCGCTCATGAACGCCTTCTGGCCGTCGAGCTTGCCCTCCGCGAGCTGGCTGAAGGTCTCGTCCGAGAGGATAAGGGTGACGTTAGCCTTGGACTTGGGCTTGCCCTTGTACACCGTGCCGGTCTGCTTGAGGTCAATCGTCCAGACCCCCTCCTTGCCCTCCGCGTTCTTCACCTGCAGCTCGAAGATGCCGTTCGTCTGTTTGGCATTGCCATCTCACTGATTAGGCAGGGGCATGAGAACGGAGAGGCGACGCACCTTCTTGATCTGCTGCTTCTTCTCCTCGTCGCTGAAGTTCTCGAACACCTGCGCCAGCTGGGCGAGGATCTCGGAGGACTACGCGTGTATGCGCGATGGGCGTGTGAGCCTCCGGCCGTCTCCAACTGGGTACGCGGGGGTTACGCACCTTGAAACCTTCGACCTTGATGTCAGACATGGTGTACGGTGAACAGGCAGGTGTGCGTAGTGTTCGAGACAGAGATTATCGAGACGTGTGCGATGAGGGATGGGGAGGTTATATACGAACGCGGGGAACGCGGGCGGTGGGCGTCCACCGATGATGTATGCGATCATGGGGATTGATCTCACTGCATGTGATATCTACCGGCCGTCCAACGACGACTGACTGTCCGCGTTCATCGAGATTCGAAATCCTCCATGTCTACTTAGCAGCCATTTACTTGACCTCCGATTCCATCACGCTGAGAACTTTGAGGTGCGTCCTGACCACCATGTATCGCATGTAGTGCTGACGAGCTTGCAGTCGGATTGGTAGAAGCGCTCTTAGACGGCGAATTTTCAGGAGCAACTGTCCAATATGAACTGCTCGGGTGCAGTAATAGCCACGGCGGAATGCGCTAGGCTCGGCGTGATTGCATATATCAAGACAACAAATTGCAGCCGTGTTCGATGCTCGGGAACACAGTTGGAGAGGTGGTCATGAGTTGACTCCCTTGGACCACTCGCGGTTGTCAACTGGACCGTCTGAGACTCCGAGCCGGAGCCGTTCAGCATAGCCGGGCGAGCGAGCGACTGCGTTCTACTGAAAACTGCGCGCGTTCAGTGGAGGACGGCTGAGTTGGGGACAGGCGAGCCCTGAAAGCACTGCCACGTCGTGGTAAGTTATCTCGCAAGTGGTATACACACTTGTGTCTTACAAGCTCCCATCTCCTACCGACTTGCGAAACTTTTGAGTACAGGGTCTAGTAATCAACACAAAGAGCTGATGCCGTATTCTTAGGCCTTAAGACGGTCCAAAATCATCAACCCGTGTAAGCGAATACCAATACTAGTAATAGATTCACCCGCATTCTAGCTTCACGAAGCTCAGAATCCATATGCATACAGTTTGCCAGCCCCAAAGACACTAGCTGGACTCTGCTATTCGCGACGATCCGTGGTTGTCGGTATCCCTTTTCGAGAATACCACCGTGACGATCTCTGCTCAGGCCGAGACGGAACTCGATATACTTCCGCCTTTGGTTGTGAGAATACGGCAGGCGCCCTCCAAGAAGGTTCATTCTCATGTTCTTGTCAAAATGCAAGGTTTGACGTTCTCTATTCAGTTGCTTGTTCATCTCGTACTGCCAATATTATACCGAGCCAGGGTTCGCAGACTGCCACGACCTGGAGCCCGTTTCCGCAGTATCCTATCGCAGGCTTCTCTTCGATTCTGCGACATCGTGGGGTCGATTGCCTTTTGTGCTTGTGCTGCACGTCAAGCGCGTAACCCTTTGGTACGAACGTGCTAGGAACAGCGATATAGCCCCGAACGCGGCCTTGGACTCTGTGAAGCTGTCCATTTGACTTCGATGGGCTGAGGCATTGGTTCAAGGGATCAGGAACCGCAAGGTCTCGTGAGTGGTTCATGGGTGCGGACCAATCCTGCAATTCCCCGGCTTCTTATACTTATTGCGCGGGCTTCTGACCTCTCAGCCCACTTGCTGTCGACGCTCGAGCCATGCCCACATCAGTAGAGGATATCGCAGACGTGAAAATGCCTCTTGAGCAACTACCTGAGCTGAAGAAGGCCGCTGAAGTCTACGTCCTCAATGACAAGCGCAAGACGACACTGGCGGAACTGGACCGGGCTGGATTCACGTACGCGCAATGTCCTTAGCATCAATGGTCCCGCACTAACGTGATGCGCATATGGTACAGATGGTTCCATGTCCGAGTCTGTTTAATCGCGGGAGTGGGCTTCTTCACCGACTCGTGAGACCTTGGACCTAGAGAACGTCTTGAGTTTGGGGCTCATACGGAACGTGTCTAGGTATGACATCTTTGCCATCAATATCGCTTCAGTCATGCTTGGCTATGTCTATGGTCACGGTCAGTATGTCCCTTCCTCCCCCCTCAATGCTCTTGGAGGAACATCGCTTACCTTCAGCGCAGGACAAGTGCTCACTGCAAATCAAGACCTTGGCATCAAGGTTGCCACCCCGGTAGGCACCGTGTTTGGGCAGCTCATCTTCGGTTGGCTCGCAGACGTCTTCGGTCGCAAACGCATGTGTAAGTCTTTACTTCTTGGCTTCTGCGAACTTCCCCAACCTCATTCTATGCGCATTGGGAAGATGGCGTTGAGATGGTGCTCGTGATCGTTGCCTCCTTCGGGCAAGCAATGGCTGGCCAAGCGCATGCCGTCAACATTATCGGGGTGCTGGTCGTATGGCGGTTTATCATGGGGGTTGGAATCGGAGGCGATTACCCTTTATCATCCGTCATCCCCTCCGAATTCGCATCGACGAGAACTCGTGGGCGAATGATGACGGCCGTCGGGGCAAATCAGGGGTGGGGCCAGCTGGGTACGTCGTACTTCATCGCGTACTTGTTTTGCTTGACTTGAGTTGTGACGCACTCATTGGCCCTGTCTAGCCGGCGCGCTCGTCGGGTTCATAATCGTATCGGCATACAAGTCGGCCGTCCTCCACGACGACCCTGCCGTCCTCCCGCACGTCGACTTCATGTGGCGCCTGCTCATCGGACTCGGCTGCGTTCCAGCCGCGATCACCCTCTATTTCCGCTTGACGATCCCAGAGACCCCGCGGTTCACGATGGACGTCGAGCGTAACGTCCGACAGGCGAGCGAGGATGTCGAGAACCTCCTGATGACGGGCATGTACTATGCTGACCAGGACGCAGTGGTCGAACGTGTGAGGGCCCCCAAGGCATCGAGGCGCGATTTCTGCAGGTTCTTCAGCAAGAGAGAGAACTTATTCCCGCTGATCGGCATGTGCTACTCGTGGTTCGCTATCGACGTAAGTCTCGCTTTGACTGTCCTATTAATATGCTGGCACTCACAAAGCAGGATCGCAGGTCGCATTTTACGGGCTTGGCTTGAACACTTCCGTCATTCTCCAGGCAATAGGCTTCGGTTCCCCAAGTGCAGATGTCACGGGTAACATGAGGGTGTACCAGAACCTCAAGAATATCTCAGTAGGAAACATGATCCTCGCTGTGGCAGGACTCATACCTGGCGCTTGGACGACATTCCTCTTTGTCGACACGTGGGGAAGAAAGCCCATACAACTGCTCGGGTTCATTATGCTCACGATCTTGTACGTGATCATGGGTACGTTTCCGAAGTCATGTTGCAGACAGTCTGTGGGCTGGTTCTGACGACGAACAGGATTTGCGTACGGCAAGCTCACAGCGTCCGACGCAGGGAGGAAAACCTTCGTGTTCTTGTATTGTCTGACGAACTTCTTCTCCAACTTCGGGCCAAACTCTACCGTATCGATCTTCCCAGGCGAGTCATTCCCCACTCGCTATCGCTCCACCGCCTTTGGGATCGCTGCGGCGAGCGGCAAGGTCGGCGCTGTTATTTCGCAAGTCGGCTTCGGGAAGCTGGTCAACATCGGAGGAACGAACGCATTCGTACCGCATTTGTACGTCCTGATCTTGGTCCATACCTGCGAGCTAGTTGGGGAACAGGCGCTGACCGGGTTGCTGCAGATTGGAAATCTTCGCATTCTTCATGCTGACAGGGGCTTTTTCGACTCTCCTGCTCAAGGAAGGGAAAGGAATGACATTAGAGGAGCTCTCGAATGAGAAGCAAGATGAATTCATTGATGGTACGCCACGATCCGGCCCTTGTGGTACAGCTTTTGCGCGATAGTCTCTGATGCGTATACTTGTAGTATAAATTTTATAGAAAGATTGGGGATGAAGATGGAAAGACAGGGATTCCCCGAAAATCTATGTGTGTAACTTGGACTGACGTCTCGCCCTGGCGATGCTTTGCAACATGTACAATGTTGTAGGATTCGATGCACCACGCCAACACCGCCGTCTAGGCGACCTATGTCATGCGTCTACCATAGGAACAACATTGCGAGTGTAGACTGCTTTTCAAATTATATCGCAGTCTCGAAGCGAGCGAGGGCCTCGTTGCTCCTGGTTGGCCACCCGGGGAGCAGCATGTACGGTGTTCGCCCACAGAGTTACCTGAACTGTTCAATGCAATGGAATTAATGAAATATCATCCTCCTGCAATTTTGCAGAAGGACAGCGGGCGCAGGCAAAAAGACGGAAAGGCATCAATCGAGGTCAGTACCAAACCGGTACCCCCAAAACCCTCTTAGATTGATTGACCTGTGTCGGGAGCAAATCCATTCCGATTTCCTTCGCTTTTTCTGCGATCGATAGTGCAAAAGCACATAATCTCGGGTGTAGGCCTTGCACATTTATCCACAGGGAAATGCGAGAACTGGAGGCGTATCAGTCGCTTCTGGGGTCGCACTACTCACGCATGGGTGTCGCGGTCAATCCTCTTGAGACGGTGATATGTAAGCGCGCAATTTATCACATCTACGCGGACTCGTGCACTTGAAATAGGGGCCCACTCTGCGCGCTGAGCGACTCAAAAGCGGGAAGGGAGTATTTGCGCGAACGTTCTGACGAGATAGATTCCTCCTCTTATCAAAATGCTCCAAACGTCTGGGAGACCGTGGCGGTAGGCGAGACAAGCTTGGCTTGACTGGCTTGTTTTGGCGGCAAGATTTTCCGTCCCGTCCACGATCTGAGCGCCTGTCAGGCTTGAGCTCCGCGCTGGTGGTGGGGCTTCGATGTTTGACGTTTTTGAACCTCCCTACATCCAAATCGAGGCTATCCACCCCGACTTTCTATCCTCCGCGCCGCTGCCGTCGTTGCGTGTACGGATGGCACAGACGACGTCTGTGGTTTATCGTCGGTCGTTGTGTGTACGGATAGCACAGATGACGTCTGCGGGTTCTATGGAAGCTATATAATGTTTGCCTGGCAAGCGACATAGTAGGACAGTATCCCAGCACATTCTTCTTTGCTCCCCCAAGTCACCATGCCACCATACCTCATAGTCGGTGCTTCTCGCGGAATCGGCCTCGAGTACGTCGTCCAGCTTGTAAGTACAATTTCACTGGGCTCGAACCTGTCGGATTGTAGCTGATCCATTTCGCATTTACCAGGCCAAACGCCCCGATGCAGTGGTCATCGCTCTCGTCCGCAACCCGGCTAAATCCACCCATCTTACTTCTGCCATTGCATGTCTCAAGAACGTCCATGTGGTAGCAGGTGACGTGACCGAGTATCGCACGCTAGAGGTCAGGCTGCCATCCATAATCTACCGCTATTTCGTTCTTTGCTCATGCTGCATGTCTTGTACAGCTTGCCGCGAAGCAGGTGGCAGAAATCACTGGCGGAGGGTTGGACTACCTGATCCACAACGCTGCCAACTTGGACCCATCTACCTTCTTTAAAGGATTCGACGACTAGTGCGTGCTCTTTCGACTCCGTGGTTCCTTATCTTTTACGCTTATACTCGGCACAGCACCGATGTGGAACAGCTTGACGCCGATTTCATTGATGCGGTACGGCGGGCATTGTAATGTTATGTTGATATCGGTCTGACCTCGACCTTTGATTCGTAGTTCAAGATTGATAGTCTCGGACCTGTCCATAGCATCAGGGCGTTCCTACCCCTCCTCCGCGCGTCCTCGACCAAGAAGATCATCGTCCTCAGCACAGGGGTCGTCCGGCACCTCGGCGTCGCGAACATCGCGGCGTACTCGATGACGAAGGCTTCGGGCCTCCTCGCGACCACGAAGTACGCAGTCCAGCTCAAGGACGAGGGCTTCGTCGTCATCAGCCTTAACCCGGGGCTCGTAGATACCTCTGCCACCGCCATCAATGACAGTGCGTCACTTACTTTCGAGCCGACGGCGATTTCGTTTCGCGTGAGCTGATGTATTCTCTCAGGCACTACCGCTCAAGGCGTTACAGCCTTCCTAAGCAGGGCGAGCTCGTCTGACGTTCATATCAAGAAGATTACACCCGAGGAATCGGTCGTAGCGCAGCTGAAGGTCATCGATGCGCTCGCTCCTTCCGACAATGGCTTGTTCCTCAAACACACGGGCGGAGAGCTAAGGCTCTCGGCTAATTGAGCGCCCCTTTTGAACATGTATATTAGCACTCAAATGGAACAATGGTCGTGACGTGATTCTGCCCTGGGTGCTCCGAGTGCCGATAAGACCGCCAATGCAGGGTGTATTAGTTTCTAGCGGGGGGTCATACACACAGCCGTCCTATGACGAGGTGGCGGTTACCCTTAGCACGATCACTGAGCCCGGTGATGTGCGCATATACCCACCGATGGCTAATTCGAACGTAACTTCCAATTAAACTGCCTTTCGCGTAATGGCTTCGACGGGCGGGTTCGAGCCACTACTCAACCTGCTCTTCGCTTCCCAAACATTCTGCCGCCTAACATACTAGATCTTTGTATATCAATGTGCAATACAACACGACTGACCAGATGCGTGTATTTGGACCTGAGACGAGAACTGACGTCTGGAATCGGCAGCATCGGGCATGCCTCGGTGACCGAGGTTTGCGCGCTTAGGATAACCGCCCAAGACACTTCCACCAGCCTGGCAATGGATCCGCATGTCGTTTTCAAGATTTATGGCACCACTTACAAACCTTCTGACTTACTCCTGCTTGGATATGCCCGAGGGAGTTGATTGAGCAGCGCCCTCAGGCTGACACGACGTGTATAAAACCCCCATGGATTTGAGGGGTCTCGTTCATCTCCTTCCGGCCCAGCAATTCGTACAGAACAATCAGCCTTTCAATATGTCCTCCAAAAAGCTCATCCTAGTCATCGGCGCGACCGGTGCTCAAGGCATCGCTGTCATCGACGCCCTCCTCGCGCCGGCCACAGACGGCTCCCCCTCTCCGTACGCGGTGCGTGCACTCTCGCGAGACCCCAACAGCCGTCGCGCGAGGGAACTGGCGAAGAAGGGCGTTGAGTTCGCTCAGGGTATGTCTTGTTGACGTTGGTCCTTGGTGTAGCATTCATGCTAACGTGCTTGCTTGATAGGCTCCTTCGACGATTTCCCAAAGGTGTTCGCCGCGCTCGAGGGGGTATGGGGCGTCTGGAACAACACGGATGGCTTCACCGTTGGAGAGACTAAAGAGATCTTTGCTGGGATCCGCATCTTCGAACTTGCGAAGCAGATCAGGACGGTTCGCCACTACATCTGGAGCAACTTGGACTACAGTTTCAAGGTCAGTCGGTGTAGGAGTGAATCGCACAGGGACGAGACGTTGACTAAGGTCGTCGGCCAACAGAAAGGGGGATACAAACCAGCCTACAAGTGCGAGCACTACGACGGCAAGGGCCGCGTAGCCGAGTGGATGAAGGCGCAGCCGTCCATTGTAAGCGACAACGACATGTCTTGGAGCGTCGTGACTTCCGGCCCTTACATGGAGATGCTGACGATCGTAGGTGTGCTCCTGTTGCTCCAGAATCGTGAGCTGACCGCGCCTCCATATAGCCCATGTTTGGCCCGCTCGGCCAGCGCCCAGATGGCACCTTCGTGTTCGCGTCGCCGGTCGGTGACGGTCACGTTCCCATGATCGCCCTCGAGGACCTCGGGTTCTTCGCGCGGTACTCCTTCGACCACCGCGCGGAGGTATCAGCCCAAGACCTCGAGATCGCGACCGACTGGGTCAACTGGGACTACCTCGTTGAGACGTTCACGAAGGTCACGGGCTACAAGGCCGAGTACCTGCGCCAGTCGCTCGACAGTGAGGGCTGGTTCGGGAACTTGCTCCGCACGGACAAGCCTGTCGCCAACGAGCAGAAGCCTGGCGATGGGACGACGACCTGGCAGCAGAACTTCACGAGTTTCTGGTCCATGTGGCGCGACGACGTCATCACGCGCGACTGGGAGTGGCTGAAGAAGACGAACCCGAAGGGATACACCCTCGAGAGCTGGATGAGGGCGAAGAACTACCAAGGTCTTCCTAACCCGGCGCTGCTCAAGAACTCCGAGGATGACAAGGCGGTCTTGCCGAACAAGGAGAGGATCCAGAAACTCCTCGGGCACCTGTAATTGCTGACTCGGTTCAGAATGCCTGATCGAAATCGTGTGATGATATGTGTATGCCACCTACATCAATAAGAGAATTGATAGAGGGTCCATTTAGATGGCAATCAGGAATTTGAGACACTGTTCAGGGAGTATAAGCCCACATACTATGATACCGCCGCTAGTCAGCAACCGAAGAGTCAGCAGAAGCCACGAAACTCTAAGTGGCGCATAAAAGCCATGAAAGAGTTGGCAATCATTTGCATTCGTCGAGTGGCCTCCGAAACGCTCGTGATGACATAGAAATGTTAACAATGATTAGCCAACGTGATGGGAGGTGGGGAGTTTGCTCGAGACAACTCCGGAAGGCTGCGGCAATGTCTAGGTGTCAGGGACGAGGTTTATGTATTGCGAGACATTCGCGTATACGAGTACATGCACACTGAGACTGGGGAGAAATCAACTCGGATTGAGCATGTAGACAACCAGCGAAGACAGCTCACGGCAGAACGGGCTATGCTGACACTGGTGGAGGTTCCATACATACGCCTGTCGTATGCTGTATGCCATCAACTGAGCGTCGTTGTGTCCATAGGTGCCGGTAGAGGGACGTAGTGTCTGTCCAGTACTATCTTCCCTCGTTCTGCGGCACAGCACTTGGAAAATGCTCATCTCACTAGCCAGGTCGGCGGAGGGGCAGTCCGATGCGAAGACTGCTGGTACGAATGTCGCGTTGATCCATTGTTCTGATATATGCAGGATTAGATGCGCGACTGGCAGTTCTGCAAGCTACCTTGTAACGAGAGAAGTCCCGATGGGTGCATACTCACAAGATCATCCCGGTTCCCCTACAGCCCCTACGCTTCCCTCTCTTCCTTGATGGAGACGCGTTTGCGCATGTGTGTCTTGGGTACACCCGTCCTGAACGCGCTCTTCTCCCTCGGCTCTGGCGGAGGCGGCGCATCGCGTTCCGGCTGAAGCTCCTTGACCGCCGCCTTGGGTTTAGCACGAGGGGCGAATATCGCGTGTAGGATGGAGGAGGTTATGATGCGCGCCGTAAAACCAACAACAAGAGCGCATATAACAGCTACGCCGACGAGGACGTAGATAGGGTAGACGTTTCGCGCGATGGCGGCGGTAACTGCGTAAGGCGCGAAGACAAACACGTCCAAGAGGACTTGGACCAGGACGAAGACAGGAGAGAGCAGGTAGGAGATTGGGGTGAGGAGCAGAGATATTGGTGCAAGGAGTGTGAATATGACAGCGAGTGTCGTCCGGGAAATAACGCCAAATGATGCAGTCGATGCACTAGACAGGAAGCGGATGATGTCGACAATCGGAGGCGAAGCAGCTATGGCTGCTGGGATGGGTCCGGAGTCGCCCTGTTGAGATACATGATTGGCAGCATTCTGGCTCATCTTAGGCTGCTGAGGACGGCGAGCAAGGTCGTAGTAAAGTCGTGATAGGAGACGTCGCCGGATTGCCAGGGAGCGCCGGATGGATGTTTGGCTCAGAAGCTTTTGATAAACAATTACGTAAAGCTAGACGCTACATCTCTCTCTCCGCATATGGAAGGCAGGAGAAGGAACAGGACCCTTCACATCGACATCACAGTATTTTTCCTCCATCCGATATCGATGCCATTTTCCTTCTTCTCAAACTCTTGCATCTCATCTGCGGCCTTGTCTGAGCACGCTGAGACATTTAGCATGTGTCTATATTGCTAGATGCCTGACATTACCCCGTACAGGGACAACCTAGCCTGAGCAAGCCTCGACGCTTCCGACAGCCTCACAGAGACTACCCACCTGCTCTGTATACGTTGCCGAACTCTTCTCGTCAGCTCTATTTACCTGCTGCTTGACATCACATCCGTCTACTTCGTTCAAGTTGTCACATTCACATGACGAGGATACATCCTCAATTCCGCGCAGGCTGTTCATCCGCTTGGACACGCGACTCTGCTCCCTCCGAAGCACAAGTTTCTATCTCGGTGAGCTGCCATTGCTTTCGTTCTCTCTCGTCCCTGACACATGCTAAACAATGTGCAGCGCACCGAGTCATTATGCCCAACATTTATTCTGTTCGGACTGCCTCATAAATCCCTTCGCGGCTAAACAATCGATTCTCTAGGCTTTCGCCGCGACCTTGTAGAAACAGGATCTCCATCCCAGCTCGCTTCTCTCCCTTGCATCCACATGGAGATTAGACAATATACGCCGACCGACGTAGAATCTGTGGCAAACCCCGTCTGAGTTGGATCTGAAAGGCGCTGCGCGGTGAGTCACGGACAGCTGATCGAAAGTCCCACACACTATAAGTATCCATGGGATTGCTGCGGCCATCTACTCGGTCTTCCTCTTATCATGCACTCATCCGTGCACCCTTTTTCGTTTACGGTTTAATCCGATTCGACGAAGGCATGCTATACATCGGAGCGTCGAATACCAATCATAGAGGCGGAGAATCCAGGTTACTACGGAACTCGTGACGCTCAACATCGTTCCCAATAATAAGGTAAGCACATACAGGACAAGATATGGCTAGTGTACACATGAAGAAGGCTGCCGGGAGCTCGCATAGGTGAAGCGGCAGGGGGACATATAATCTGTGTAAAATCGAGAGGCAAGAGGCAAGACGGGATATAGGGCACCGTGATACCGAGTGCACAGGCGAAACCCACCGCGTCCGCTACGCACGTCGTTTAGCCGCATATATGCTCTCAACACGAGGCTTCATACCTTGACATGCGCATCTCTCGGGCCAGCGTATCGCATACCGCGATCCAGTATTCACAAATTCGCACTCACGCTCAGACCCATCGCTCGCGCGCCAGCGCCCACCGCGCCCTCCCACCCAAGGAACCGCTCGTTGGACACCTTGTCCGGCGACCCATATGCAACGTGCACATCCGAGCCGTGGTCCATCCACGCAGCGATCCCCCGCGAGCGCGCCCAGATGGAGATGAACAATATCCGCTTCAGCTTGCGGTTAACGAAGAACCAGTGCGAGCTCCAGAGGAGCGCGCCGCGGCGGCGGAAGCGGCCCCCGGCGGCAGGTCGCGCTCCGACTCGTCGGTGCTGCCGGTGCTGCGCCGGCGCGCCGGTGCCTCGTCGACGTCGTAGTCGTCGAACTGAAAGTGGATGTCGTCGTCGCTCGAGGGCGCGCCGTCGTCGTCGGCGGACGCGAGCTCGTCCTCGTCGTCGGTGTCGTTCGCGTGCGGGTCGAACTCTGGGTCGGGCGTGTACGAGTAGACCTCGCACTCGGCGAGGCTGATCTCCTTGTTGAGCGTGTTGTAGACGGTGGGGTGGGTGCCGGACTGGGCGCGCGAGGGCGCGCGGGGGCTCGGCTTGACGTAGAAGTCGAGCGGGGAGGAGGAGGTGGGGACGGAGCGGGGGAAGAAGTCGGCGGAGGAGGGCGGGTAGGAGGAGTACGTACGGGACGAGGGGAGGCCGGAGCGGTGCGGGGAGACGAGGGTGGTGGAGAGGGCGTTGAGGACGGCGGCGCCGGACTCCTCGCGGTTGAAGTGGTAGGGGCGGACGTCGGAGAACTCGTGGTCGGGGAAGGCGACGTTGAGGGTGGCGATGAGGAGGTAGAGGGTCTTGCGGGAGTGGGGCTCGGTCATGGGCCCGAACGGCGTCATCTCGCCCTGGGGGTCGACGGCCATGTCGGAGGGGAGGGGCGGGGAGTGGGAGACCTCGTCGGCGTAGGCGTGCTCGAGGTCGCGGAAGAGCTTCTTGTCGCGCTTGATGTTCTTGCAGCTGTAAAGCTCGATGCGGGTGTGGACCGAGCACTCGGGCCCTTCGTGGGTGAGTGCGCGGGCGAGGGTGGAGAGCTCGTTGCGTTCGATGAACTTCATCGTGTCGTGGGGGTGTACCGGGGACGGCGTTCGTGGATTATGGGCTTGCTACGTGCTCACGAGAAGTGCTTAAGTGTGCTGCGGGAGGTAAGGTACTTGGCTATCGTCGGTCCGTTGCGGGAATAGACAAAGGCGACGAAAGGCAAACGGAGTGACGCGAACTAAGAGCGCCCGGTCGGTTGGTGACAAGTCGAAGGCCTGCAGGTGTGGGGGACAGTAGCGATCGAGGCTGGGGGGAAGCCTGGACGGGAGGGAGGTGTCGTCGGGGGAGGAGGCGGGGTGGGAGAGGCGTGCTAAGAGCGCCGTGCGGATGCGAACCGCCGGACTTCATGTCATGCACATGTTTGGCCTTGGTTTGGCCTTGGTTTGGCTGCCTCCGATCGCCACGCCCGTTTCTTCCCCAACGCCTATCGCACGTTCCATGTCCCTCCTGCCACTCCCGCTGCCCCTCAGCCAATCGTAAAACCCACTACCGCCGATCCTTCCATGCTTTCTGCCACGGAGTTCACTCAGCTTGCCATAAGCCGGATACCAAACGCCCGTCGGCTGTGGCGCCGGCTGTAGTACTAACTATAAACCTAGAACTTGCTAACCGCCCTCCAGTTATGTACAATTTGAGACTCGACCAGTGCACTTCGAGCCTGGAAGAAACCCGTCAGGTGCCTACCGCAGTTTCCTTCTGCCCGACTATTGCCTCCGATGGGAAGAGAGCAAGTGCCATAGAACGTTTATCGAAGAGACATCCGGAGCGCTAGACTCACGAAGCGTATCGGCGGGAGCCTCTGTAACCCGTGCGATTCGTCGCTAATCTGAAGTACTGCAGCAACTATGGAATGCAGCTGTTCCTCCAAATCCCACACCCATGCCATCCGATCGAGAGCGCACCGAGTATTTGTAATGTCGTTCTCGACGGTAGTCCTCGTGCATAGGAATTGGCTGACCAAGCACTCCATAATCTATTACTAGATGCAGCGCGCAAAAGGCTCTCCCCGCATCCGAACAAAGGCGGAGACGAGGATTCGTGACTTGGTCACGTGCAAGACGCGTCGCGGAGGATAGCGCATTGACGCTCGCGAGTCGCGACTGGTGGCTACCGGGTATTGTGGCGTTGGTCACTTCCTACGGCCTATGAACGTAGACGTCGTCGCTCCGCTTCGACTAATGTCAAGCACTTCTGGAAATGCGTGCATCTGCACGGTCTGTGAGAGTGGCGCGCTGCTGAATGGCAAAGTGTCGTGAAGGCGATGCCCGGCGATGAGCGGTCTATCTGGATATCCTCGGATGCCGACTAGACCCAGCTAGCTTCTAGTCGTGTTTGTGATCGGAGTGAGCAAGCTGCACGGTGGACTGAGCCGTAAGGAGAACAAGGACGATGCACCCGTTTGGGAAGGTCACCACGTTCGGAGTCTGAACCGCCACCGAACATAAAAGGCCGCGCTTGCCAATGGTCGTTACTTCCATCCCCCATCCTCCGTCCCCCATCTCTGAGCCACGCTCGCTCATCCTCTCACTTCAACCTGAACAGTGGCGCCTATCCCTTCCATGATCAATTTCTGGACGCCACTGTCATTGGCGGTGGCTGACGGTGGACCTCCGCCCCCCGACGACGTCAATTACCACTGTCCTGAACTGTCGGGCCCCCTCAAACACTCACATTCAGTCCTCTATGCCTCAGAGTACGCTTTCGCCACACTCAACGCGCTCCATAACGCCTCCCGCCACAGTCCGGTACGCGTCTGTGGATAGCCGCCGCATCGCCCTAACCACCGCCACTCGAACCACAGCACACAAACCAACGAGGGGTGAAAGGGAAAGTCGATGTTGTATCCGCCCAGTACGTCCGCCATTTCTGCAGTCATCATCCCCGAGTGATCCACAGGGTGACCGAGCCAACGAACACACGGGCGCGCGTTACACGCTCACGTGCACGTTCGCTTTGCGCGACGCTGAAGAGTAAGGCCCCAACCGGGCGACGATCCTCAAGCGCGTCCACGAACGAGTCACGGAACTGGTGGGAGTGTGGGCGACCGTCTCCGGACCGTCATGATATGCCCTACCCCAGTCGAGACTCGTCGTGCCGCATGCTGCTGCGCCCATGAGTGCGACCACGACGCCGAAAAGTAAAGCGGGCGATGATCCTCAAGCGCGTCCGCGATGCGGCTTTTCCGGGGGAGTGTGTGGGCGGTGGTGGTCACGGAACGCCATCGATTTCCTACCTCGGCCCAAGCTGGCGTCGTGTCGGTCTGGCATAGAAAGGAGTGAAAAACAAATACAACCGGAATGTGGGCGGTGGCGGGCATCTTCGCCACTACTCCCATGGTCTACGTGAATCCACATCGACACGTCACCGCGGCCCCAGATGCATGAATAGGGTAAATGAGCAACATCCGCTTCCACAGCAAGCACCTGCGGTCGAGGCGCTAGTCCCTGTCAACAACTATAGGAGGCATGCTGCATACGAGAGATTATGCCCGCCAATTGACGGATTATTGCCGATACCTCGGCGGTATAATCCATGGTATCAGCACAAAACGCGACGCTAGCAATGCAACAACAGAAAATAATGGTACAATGGAGGGCCGCAGAAATTGCGAAACGTCAGTGCCATCAACATACCAGGACGCCTAACGCAACTGACAACGCTCACTTTCAAGATTCTGTGGGTGTCCAGCAGGCAGCGGTAAACAACCCCTTTCGACATCGGCAGGGACCGTCTACGTGGTAAAGATGTCAACCGCTGTAGCGATGCGCAAACACACGGCCGTCATCAGTACAAGGCGACCTGGCCATGAGATGAAGCAAAGCATGGCGAGATATAGCACATATGACGGCGAGGGAAGCAAGACGACGAGCAAATATGCAAAATGTTGCACCACCACAGCACCTTAATCTGACGGATGAATGCCCTTGAACGGGTGTCAGAAGGACATCAAGTATTGCCAGGTTTACTCATGAAAACTGTGAGCTGAATGGTAGCACCGTACACGGCCCGATGGCAAGTTTGCCATTTGCTAGTTTGCCGTCTACCATTGCACGGGTGATGAGCCCGTAATATTGGGCTGCTCTATAGCCGCTTCCCTGACAGGATGTTCCCGAACACCATTCCACAGCAGGCTACCCATGTGGCGATGACAAGAAAAGACTCACCATTTCGGATTCCAAACTCCACTATTCGCCGCGAGAACGCGAAACCGGGATAAACTTCGACCTGTCATCCCATGGTTCGTTGTGCTGTAGACGGTATGCCAGCACAGAAAGGACGGAAGATGACGATGAGAAGAGAAGGCAGGAGAGGCGTCGAATCTGTGATAGAGGTGAGCAGCCCGATGCCCTTGTCCGGTTCAGGGATCGTTGAGGACCGCACGCTGGTTGCAATGCGCGAAAGACATGGGGCGGGGAAGCATCAGGACAACGTATCTGGAGGCGAGGCGACCCAAAGCACGAGAGGTAGCGGAGTCATCGGGGAAACAACCGCAAGTCGCCTGAGTAGCTATGGAACAGCCCAGGGAGACAAAGTAAAAGAGTATATGAGTGTCCGCGGCACGGAGAGACAGAAAGAGACAGTACGTCGGGCAGCCTGATGAGTCGGCTGGGTGGTAGGTTGGGGGGACGAGCTGAGGACGAGCTGAGGACGAGCTGAGGACGAGCTGAGTCTCCCGGATGCCCAGGGACGTTACGCGCTTGCCGAAAAAGCTTAGCGCCGGACCCCGGTTAGACATTGCGCGTTCGTCCCATCCCTCCTCCCCACCACCTCTCTCTGTATAGGGTTACTTCGTTTCCCTGGCCTCTAACTTCTCGCTGCTCATCCAGTATGTCTCAGGAACCTCGTATGGACAGAAGCTTGACGAAGATGCTGGCGTGAGGTGTTACGCATCTCGAAGGTCTTACGCGTTGTACTGCCGTCCTTCCTGAAGGCGAAGAGCCATTAAATGCTTTTGTTGGTCTGGCATATACGTGGTTTCGATGCGATGAATTATACACGAGGTGGTATGGTTCACCATGCATGTAGACTGAAAGCATGGAAATTATATGTCGAGCGCCGGTTCCATCTATTGGCCCCGCGTGCGTCTCATCCCCTGTTCTGTAGGGACTTGAACTTGACTGCACCGCACAGCGAGCCTTCTGTCGCTGCGATTTTCCCGTTCCTAAGGCCTGCGAGTCTTCAGCCGTGCTCGTCATCTCAGGACTCCCCCACCATTTGCAACCCCTGCCGTATCTACGTCCAATCTGTTCCAGCAATCACGAGGTCATATCTACTGGTGGGTGGAGATTTATATATTCTCCTATTCCGACTCACGGAAAGTCTTTTCGAGAGCTTACGATATAACCATGCGCGTCCTGGATACATGGACTGGACAGTTCATGGAGCTGGACCCGGAGAAGACAAACTTCGCAATTCTGTCGCACACCTGGAGGAAGAAGGAGCAGACGTACAACGAGCTGAAGGTCGTCCAGGCGCGCCATGGAGGCCCGTCCGACGCTGAGTACTCCTCCCCTAGTCCCTCACGCCCACCCTCTCCATCCCCCGACTCCCCATCCCCCGACTCTCCGTCCAGCTTCGTTCCGGGTGATCATCTCATCTGGAATGACGTGAAGCTCTCGCGGAAAATCCGGGAGGCCTGCGGAGTGGCACGCAAGGCTGGCTACCGGTACTTATGGATTGACTCGTGCTGCATCAATAAGGCAAGCAGCTCCGAGTTGTCCGAATCGATTAACTCGATGTTCCAGTGGTACGGCCGTGCGAAGGTGTGCTTCGCCCACCTCGCCGATGTCCCCTCCAGCGACGACCCTCGCGCGGCTGAGTCCGCGTTCCGCAAGAGCCGATGGTTTGAGCGCGGATGGACGCTCCAGGAGCTCATCGCCCCGTTATCGGTGAAGTTCCTATCCGAGGACTGGACGGAGATCGGGACGAAGCTTGCTCTGGCCGACCTCGTCGAGGAGATCACGGGCATCGCCGAGGACGCTCTCGTCCATGCAAAGTCGCTCGACGACTTTAGCGTGGCTCAACGACTTTCGTGGACTGCATCGCGAAAGACCTCGAGGAAGGAAGACAGTGCGTATTCCCTATTGGGAATCTTCAACATCAATATGTCCACACTCTACGGCGAGGGAGAGCGCGCGTTCCGCCGCCTGCTAGAGGAGATCGTGCGGCGCGTCCCCGACCAGAGTGTCTTTGCATGGGGCAGTGTCTACATGGACCTCGAGCGCGACCAGGTGCTTGCAGACTCACTGAGCAATGCCAGGGAGCTGACTTGCGTGCCACCTCATCGTCAGTATGAGGCACAATTTCTCTTTGATTGCGGCCTGTACAACTTCACCGACTCCGGAATGATCACAGTCATCCCTCACGACGACGTATTGGCCCGGCTCAAGCTCTCCAAGAAACTCCCGGCCCAGGAGTATACCTTCACCCCGCATGGCATACGCACGCAATTGCCCGTCGTGCCGCTCTCACGTTGTCTTCCTCATCACATACTAGAGCAGTCGATATCGGACAATCCTGTGTCCCAATGGTATCTGGTGATTCTGGGCTGTGAACACCCCGATCATCCCGGTGCTCTTCTCGGTCGGGTCTGTTACATCCCTCCCTCTGATGCTGAGGTGGAATACTTGCACTGTGGACGGGTGCTCATTGACCCAGCGCCAACCAGAGGTACCCTAGGAGGGTCTTGCCTCTTCCCCCTGTCGCCGGAAACCATCGACCGCTGTCGCAATGACATCCAGGTCAAGACCGTTTATATCTCCCACCCGGAGCGTGCTACCGCACAATCAGGGAACGCTCGCTATCAGCCACACGAGAAGATCAATCTCCTGTTACCGAAGGCGACACGCGATGCTCTACGCGCACAAGGGTACACGGCTAAACTCCAAGGTCCAGATGAGCGCCACCCAGGCCCTCACTGGCTCACGCTTCTCAACGACGACCACATGATCGCTGTCGAGTACCTACATACCTTAGAGGATGAAGGTTGGCGGTTCAAGGTCAAGGCCGATGTGAAGATGTCGCGATGCGCTCTTGACTTGGTTGAGGCAGATCCGAGTTTTGTGGAGTGGGAGGATTCTGGGCCGTGGTACTCATCGCTACGCACAGAAGAGGTCGCCTTCACCCTCGCAGGAAAGAAGCTCATCTTGAAGCTCGGCTTGGACCTCGTAGCGCAGTCACACTACTTCCTACACGTTGAACTTGTTGAGGTTGTCGAGACGGAGGAGATCACACCGGCCGTGTCGCTCGAGTGGGAAGCGGACGAAGACCGTCGGTAAATTCGGGACCAACGGCGACGCAGACGTGCAGGGCGACGTGGTCGGGCTGCCGAAACCTCAGTCGTCGTAGACCTGAGGGCCGACGACAATGCGCACCCTGACGTACCCGACTCGGACGAATCGCGAGTCAGCCAGAAACGCAATGTGGGGAGACATGTGAATGCGGGACCGATGGGGTTGATTAGGCCGACGGCAGAGACGAAGGAGCTGCGCCCCGTTGATGACGGTGTTCCGGGCAGGGCCTCGGATGGCCAATTTCTCGGTGGTTCACGTTCGGTTTGGGGTTCGCTTTCCTCTGGTACCCATGCGGTAGGGTTTTGTCAGCTCGTTTTCGCCATGTAACTTGACGTAGTCACGTATCAACGGTATCATCGCCTGTGCCTGTAGAATCTTTGAGTATATAGCATGACTGAGCCAGAGAACAGTACGTACACACCTAGGCTCTTGATTCAGCCTGTTATGAATATCATTGGGACGATTGATGCGGACATGTGAAGCGTCGCGATGGGACCAGATTGAGGCAAACAATCACCAAGCCCAACGCATGGTGAAAGCACGCGGAGCGGAGGCTAGAATGGTGAAACGACACTGCATATATTCGGCCCTCCAAAAGTGACATGTCTATACCGCACATAATACGAGCGTTGAGCGATCCCTACGATATGACGTCGTCGTCGAGATCTGTGATCGAATCGGAATGAACCTGCGCAACCGAAGACAACAAGCAGAACGCAAGTGACAAGCCTGTAAAAGACTGACGCCGTACGACATATACCGACTTTCAGCTGGGGAATATGACCTGCGCAGCAAGCGGACCAACCTAGAGTGGTTCCAAAAACAACCTTGTTATTCCCCTTGCAGGAGATCGAGCGATAGGGCGCGAAGATTGAGAGAAGGGCTCCTAGGCGACTAGCAGCCAACACAGGACTCGGATTGCCAGCTGCCTCGAAGCACGTCTTGGAGGAGGAGCGAAATCGGAGGCGTTTCCCTTGAACACAGAAGACGCTATGTTGTTGGTGCAAAGTCGGTTGACCGAGTCGTCCAACGAAGTGTAGCATGAAGAAACTGTAGGAGAAAGGAAGAACAGGGCAACTTGCTATCATCCACAGAATATTTGCTGATGGATGGCGCGCAAGCACGTGACTTGCAAACGCTCAGAGATCTCAGATTAACTTCCCGTCGCTGAAGGCTCTGCGCGATGAAAGTGTTCATCGTCTGCTGCCATGATACCCAAACACACCAATCCATCCGTGCTGCTGAGCTCTCTCACAATCGTCTCGCGGGCCGCCCTACATGACTCTGACGACGATGGCGAGCCTACACAAGCCGACCCGCAACACGCGCACATGCTTGCGCGGCTAGAAAGCATTCTCAAGAGAACTATCGAGGATACACTTCCTCTGACTTCCCAGTTGGATGGCTCTCCCGATATCGATTCGCCCAGAAAGAAGAAAAAGCGGAAGGTAGAGAAGGACCACGTAGATACGGAGGAAAAGAAAGACGAAGAGGAAGTAGTCATAGCAGTCCGTACGTCGGAAGTTGAGGTCTAACGCACGCTCTCGCTCATGGATATGTTCTGCACCAGCTTTCCGTCTTCTCTCTAGGACCGTGCAGCCGAAGGCCATAGTGTTGACTCCGAAGGCTAAGCCCAAGATTGTGTACGTCTATCCTGACCGCTTGAGGTTACGTGAAGCTGAGGCGCAGCTCAGTTCAGAAGGTCCTGCACCAGAGGATACACAAGAGGAGGCAGAGCGGAGGGCGTCCCGTGCACGTGCAGTCGCTGTGGACTTTGCGTGGGTAATGAACGAGTCGACCAAGCCTGAACTTGTGAGCCCCGTCTACATGTACAAGTGTTGGCCATCCCCTCATCTCGACATCAGCTTCCCCCTGGGCGGGCGAAAGAGATGTTACATTTTCAGGCAGACGTTGTGGACCTCAAGGCACCCCTTCTGCTTCTGGAGAAGACCAAGCTCACTCCTCCGAAACCTCCCCGCATCGTCCAGTCGAACCCTGATGCTGAAGTCGAGCCGTCCCCCCATGCGCACGACATCTCCGAGTCCCGCTGTCCCGTTGTTCAAGTCAGGTCTTATACAGCAGATACGGGACTCGTAGACAAGGTGAAACGTCGCAGAAGAAAGCCTCGCCAGAAGCCGATGATCCATGCGAGATTTTGGAGGCCTCCACCTGGGTTGGGCGGGAAGGCTCTGGGATACGCTTGGGGCTACGCCGGCAGCCATCCACTCCAACCAGGCGAGAGCCCGCACTACACACGCGACTGTATGAAGAAGGCCGAGTATGAAGGAGCATAATCACTTCTTCACCATCTCGAGGGTCCGCGTCTCGTTGTTCGAGCATTCTTTGCCTCGCAGTTACAGGCTACAGGTTACAAGCTCGTATCCTCAAAGTCCTCACCAGGCGACATGGCCTTGGCGACCTGCTTTCCCTTATCGCGATGCTCGCGCATCTGTCTTTCCCAATTCTCCTCTCCGCCAGGTGGACCCTTTACACCGAAGGGGCCCATGTCCGCGCTCGCTTCAAGTGCCATTTCGAGCAGCTCGAGGACGTAGCCGTTGATCGGCTCGATACTGAGGGCCTGCATGCGCGGGGATGTTAACAGGAGATCACGAGGAGAGGCGCGAAACAAGGAGGAGCGAGAGTTGTTGAAAGAGGGACCGTACCTCGTGGTACTTCACGATGGCGGCCTCGATATGGCGGCCAGCCAGCTCGGGCTTGCTGGCTAGGCCGAGTAGATGGTATGTCACACCCATAAAGCATAGCGCAGTGACGTTTCTGTAGTCGATCTCGAGAACTCGTTGGTACGCAGCTTTCGCCTCCGCTAGTCGACTGTGGTGGCGCACGGTGCGCGTCAGCCAACAGGTGTTCGATGCGTATGCGGTATCCTCTCACCCTAATCTCCTCAGCGCGGTGCCGAGGTTGAGGTACGTCGGTATCCAAGTCGTTTGAGATGATTGCACGACCCGCGCGAGGTCGAGCGCGCCCGCGAACAATTTCGCAGCTGTCTCGTAGCTGCATGCACATGCATCAGTCAAGGCAAGACGACGTGGGCCAAATGTACGCACTCCTCGTTCGTGAATGCCATCACTCCCCGCTCATTGAACAACAGCGGGTCCGCGTCGCACATATGTTGTGCCGCCGTCAGCGCCTCCGACGCCTGGTTTCGATTCGACAAGATGATGTGCTCCATGCCCACGAACATAAGCGGCAGATGCGAGCCCGTATACAGCCGCGCACACGTCGAGTAAGCCGTCACAGCGTGCTCGTGCTCACCCTCGAACGAGAACGCATGCGCGAACGCGACCCACGCGGGGGCGAAGCGTGGGTCCATGAGCGACGTCTTGGAGAAGTACGTCCGGGCCTCTTGGTACTTGCGCACACACATGTACCAGATGCCCACGGCGTACCAGGAAATGGCGTTCTCAGGCTCACGCTCGACAAGCTCGTGCGCGAGGAGAAAGAGCTTCGGGTTGAGGTGCGTGAGGTGGTACATGCAGGCGATGTGGAGGGGCATAGTGTTCTTGTGGACGTTCACTAGGCTGAGGATTCTGTTGTGTTAGTCCATCAGTGAGTGCTCAGCATGATGTGGAGGGCAGGGGCGCATACCGCGAGGTGACTGCAAAACAGTCTGCCCAGCGAAGTTGTGTGTATAATGCGTCCGCGAAGCTGAACAGTACGTCTGGGTTGTCCCCAAGCCCATACTCGTCCACCAGACGTTTCCGGATGAGCGCGTGTTCCTCTCCATGCTTGTATTTCCGTAGTCGTGATTGGTATATGAGTCGGACGAAGTCCGCATCCGCGGGTGTTTGTTCGCGATACGCTAAATGGGCGACAAATTCCCATTCTGCAACGCAGAAGAACTAAACAGAGGATCCAATGGGAAGGCCAGATGCATACCTTCGTCAGGCGTCATCATCTCACCACTCACGAGCTGCTCGAATGCCTCATAACACTTCACATCAAGCGCGAGAGCCTCCATAAAGCAATGTTTCGCTTGATCGCCTCGATTGAGCTTGAGCATGAGCAGACCTCGCAAGTTGCACATTGACGCTTCGATCTGCGCTCGCCTTTAGTATTGACATGTCGCGAACGGAAGTAACATAGAACAACGCACCTTGATACCTCCATCCATGTTGGGCACGTGTGGACCCTCGCCGTCGCTGCGGAAGGGGTTGGACTCCCCCAGCATCTCCAGCGCGTCGTTCCACTTGCCTTGACGCATCTGACACTGTGCGGCAAGATACCGGCACGCGACACTCATGTCAACTAGTCGTGAGACCCCCTCTTCGTACTGAATCGCGACGTCGATTGTCTCCCCAGGTCCCATAGGCAGGCGTTGTACTCCTGGAGCGAGCGTTTCTCCTTCCCCACCGAGAGTAGTGGATGGAGGGGGCATTTCCCGCCCTTTGCCTTTCGCGTTTGCCGCGGCGGGCGCGAACGGTGGTTGGAAAGTGCCGTTTGTCTTGGATACAAGAGGCCCCTTTGGTGGAGGGGTAGTGGGGAATGGGCGCGTGAGGAGCCTCTCGGCGCGCGAGTATTCGTGCTTCAAGAAATACGTCTGGGCAAGCCAGAACGCGTCGTTCGGGTCATCTAGAAGCCAGCGATTAGCGTGAGCATATAGAGCAGTGAAAGAGAACGCGGATCACGCACTCGTCCAGCTGACGATCTTGTCTCCCCAGAACGCCGCAGAGTCGTAGAGATGCTGCATGAGCGCGTCGTGCCTCCACAGCCGCATTCGATCTACGATTCCCCACTCGTGCGCGTCTTCGTCGTCGCCCTCGTCATCCGCATCGTCTTGAAAGACGTCCGTGGTATCGTTCGCGAGCGGGTGCCGGCTGCTGCCTCCCATTTTCTTCGGGGTCCGCCGCGGCATGCGCGGGGACGTCCGTAGCGGAGACGTCTGGAGAATCGAGCGGCTTGGATCGAGGTAAGAGAATGAGGCCCTATTAGACGTCACTGCGCTCGTGTTCGCATCTGCGAGAGAGTTGACCAGTGGTTGGGGCCCAAACGAGAAAGACGAGTTGACGGAGTGGCGGGGATGGTTGCGTGAGCCAGAGGGAGAAGGTGCTCGGGGGATGGCGAAGCCCGTCGGGGGCGTTGCTTCCATAGCGCAGTATACTGTGCGGGTGCCGGGTGCCCGTGTGCGGTAGAGGTTGAGTAGCACGATGAGGACAAGGGAAGGAGCAGAGTGGTTGGAAGTTGAGGACGAGGAGAGAGGCACTCCCGACGCGCGTGGACGCGTTCGCGATCTCTTGGCCACGTGGTGAGCCAATCTTGGGCGCTTACCGCTCGATCGCGCTGCCTCCAATTTTTGGTCGGTGCGTTTGCCGGGCTACTCACTTGTCTCGCTCCCTACCTCCCTCGCGTTACACTCTACACATTCCGCGCCCCTTATAATGGCCAAAGCTGCAACCGAAAAGCCAGTGAAGATTGCCAAGAAGAAGTCCCAGCAGGACCTCAAGGCCGATGCGTCTACGAAGGCCAAGAAGGCAAAGCAGGTCAAGGACGAGTCCGCTCCCGCCCCTGTAGATCCTTCGTCCTCCATGCCCACAGAGGAGAAAAAGGGGAAGGACACACTTAAAGTGTCGAAGGAGGTCGAGGCTCCCGCTGCTGTTGCGAAGAAGGACAAGAAGAGGAAGGAGACGGAGAAGGCTGCTGCACTTGACGACATGGCTCTGGAGGTCGAAGGCGAGGAGACAGTGGGGAAGAAAGGGAAGAGGAAGGTCACGAAACCAGAAGACAAGAGCACGGTGCCTGCGAAGGAGACGAAGAAGAAGCGGAAGGATGCGCCGGCGAAGGAGGTCGAGGAGGACGTAGTTGTCCCCAAGACCAAGAAGTCGAAAATTGCGGCCTCCGCTGAAGAGCCCACATCATCCCTTGCGAAGCCCACGCTCAAGGAGGAGAGGAAGGTGAAGACGAAGAGCGTCAAGATCTCCGAGCCTGAGTCGGAATCCGAGCTCGAGGCCGCGGAGGAGAGCGAAGCTGAGGAGCAGGAGCAGGAGTTGTACGGCTTCGAGTCGGACGACGCCGATTCATCAGACGAGGAAATCACGGATGATATCCCTGGCATTGACATCGGCAAGCTACCGACCATCGCGAAGGACGACGCGACAGTGAAGCGAAAGTTGGAGAAGGCAAAACGAAAGCCAGTGCGTTTCACCGATGTTCCGTTGACTGAATATCCTATCGACGCTCGCTCACATCTGGTGCTACAGACAGAAGACCGAGGCGTGATCTACCTGGGACGTATACCGCATGGATTCTACGAGGATCAGATGAAGGCCTACTTTTCACAATTTGGCGATGTCACCCGTCTTAGACTGTCCCGCAACAAAAAGGTGTGCATCCATCGTCCATATGACCATGAATTGCGTGGCACAAAGACTAAATCCTGATATCCACTAGACGGGCAAGCCGAAGCACTACGCGTTCATCGAGTTCGACTCGTCCTCCGTCGCCCGCATCGTCGCCGAGACCATGGATAACTACCTGCTCATGGGCCACATCCTCACATGCAAGCTCATCCCCAAGGACCAGGTGCACCCCGAGCTCTGGGTTGGTGCGAATAGGAAGTGGAGGCCAGTTCCCCGCGCTCGCGTCGCGCGCGTTGCGCATAACAGGGTACGTTCGGCGCCCAGTGACATCGCTCTCCCTCCCTCTCCTTGTCGCGGCTCTCTCTGCTCCTGTTGTGTATATCCAGTGAATGACTGCTAACTCAAGCATGACGTATAGTCTAGGACGGAGGATGAGCTGGAGAAGGCGGAGGCACGTCTCCTCAAGCGTCAGGAACAGCGGAAACGCAAGCTCGAGGAGGCGGGGATCAAGTACGACTTCGAGGCTGTCGCATACGTGAGTCCTGTCCAACAGTCTCCTCGCTCGCCGCGCCACTTGCCAGGGCAGTTCCAATCTGAACGCGCCGCTTACTCTGTCCACAGAAAAAGAAGCCGAAACCCACCGAAGCGTAGCGGCCAGATACGACCCGGAGGTGTGGTCGGCACTCCTAGGTTCTATACTGTGCAGTACGGGTAAAATCATGAACGTTGCTTGTGGTGCTCTGCGGTGTTCTTTCTTTTGGCGCTCCGCCTCTTACACATACCTTCTCATGTCACGCAGCCCGGAGAACGCAGCCAACACCCCACACTCAGACCCTGTTATCTGTGCGGTGTCCACACCCCCGTCCCGGCATCCCTATTTGACAGGACGAGCAGCCGCAAAGGTAGCGATGTTCTCGGCCACTTGAGCTCGGGGCCCGCGCAGATCCAGTTGTGTGTATGCGCCGGCTTAGGGTCTGAAACATGGGCTCCGCGCTCATCGGCGCTGCCAGGTCGCCCACGATGGTACTCTCCCATATTTGTCGTGCCGTTCAGGCGCATGACCCCAAGCCATGGATCTTCTCGACGTCTGCCCCTGGAGCAACGCTCTGGAAGGGCCGCCTCGTTGGCGTCGAGAGTGCTGACTCAGACTCAGGTACGAGGGTCCTGTCATCCAGTGAATTGACTGCGCTCGCAGTAAATGTGCACCGGGTGGGTGCTGCAGCGTTATCCTCGTATCCGTGCCTTCTGTCTTCCTGGAGTGCCAGTGCCTCAGGGGAAGATACGGCATGGTTAGTGATTCGTCGGGGGACAGTCGAGAACTGGGTCTCTGATATCGAGCGCATCATTGACTGCGCAAGGGACGGCGGACGCGGAACGGACTTGAGCGTTCGACTCTAGATCTGCTCCAGACTGCTTCTCCCACATACATATTTCTTCCAACCGACCGAGTAAGGATATTCTCGCCGTAGGCCGGTCCGCACGTGCCGGGTCGTGACTTAACCTCGCGTCCTGTTGACGGTCGACATTACCTTCGAGCGGTGCGAGCCGCTCGCCATTTCTCAGCCAAAGACTTTGAAGAGCGTAGAAGATACCAGCGTCACCACAAGCAGCCTAGTCAAGCCGCTCTGCTCCATCCCGGCACGCCCAGACGGATGTGAGCCGAAAGCCGAAGAAGAGGATATAGTGGCATGATGCATATAACCTCGAGGATAACTTCACTAACGCTGTCAGCTGGCGTCACGTTGACGACCTTCTCAGGGTATGGCAATATACACCGCAGACCCCAAATGTTCACATCGTGCGGACGTCAACCACTCGCCGTTGGGATTGAACCAGAAGCATTTGTTCCAGTGAGGACACCTCTTGAGCCGCCCTCAGACCACGGTCGGACAGGAGAACTTGACCCCAGCCGGCATCCTCAATGGTGTTCAGTAGCCAGGGTCGAACTATCGGAAGGGGCGCATATCAATAATGTAAAAGACAGCTAACAGGCCATCCGAGATCGTTTCGTTCGTCGATGCGGGACGTAAGACGAACGACGACCATCGCGGGAGGTACAGTTCCTGGGTGCACAAAAGCGATGGCTGTTGAGGCGGCACAGCGTCATTCAAGCTCAATGTCCTGGAAGAAGCGAAGCCGAGCAGACGTGCCACATCAAGTCGCAATTGAGCTCAGTGTTAGCTATACACGCCGATATCAACAGCGAGAAGTTCCCTGAAGACCTGCATCACTCACCGCGTCCGAACTTAGTCCCAACAGCTGCTACAATACCGCCGTGTTTGTGGGCTCGTCAGAATCGGGTGCCATGGCGGTGAAGCCTGGGTACTTTCTCCAGCTCTCCTTCCTCCACCAAGACTGTCCCTGACTCTTTCCTCACAGCCCCAGAGACGTACGATGCGACCGCAGCGGAGCTTCTATCCGACGTGCACTTCGACCAGTAACTGACCGGCGACGACGGCGGCCGCAAGACATTGGCAGATCATCTCTGGTCACGTCCGCGGCATGTTTCCCTAGGATGAGATCTCCACAGGTTGAGGCCCGCAGTATTGGCGGTCAACGAAGGCGATTGGTGACGCGACATTGAAGACAGAGAAGCTGCCGGCGCCTACAGAATATTATGAGCTTCCGGATACGCAGATACGCAGAAAGATGGGCGAGGGGCTGGCAGATACACACGAGACCCTAGATCGCGGGCGAGGACAATGTACGGCTCCGAACGACGAAGGAATAGGCCATCCTGCATATGATACCCGCAGCATGTCTTCAGAGCTGCCGACCCCTGGCGGAGGCCGTTCAGTTTTTGTCAAGGCACGCAGAAGGCTGATTGAGATTTTTTGCTTCAACGAATTTGATGGTGGGCATCACATCTGGTGTGCACTTGTCTTGCGACCATCCGTGGACGGACGAACGAATGATGCAACCGCTCGCGATTGACTATGTAGAAGAACCGCTGAGCTGGACAGTTGCGATAGAATGCTGACACGATATTCATGACTAGTGTTCGACTCCTCGACGAACGTGCTTCGTGGCGTGGATATACTTGTGCTTCTTTGGGAATCACCGTGAAGGCTATGTTCGCGGGCGTGCCTCTCGATTGCAGTCGCTAACGGCTCGAGATCGGTCTGTTCCGTGTTAAACCAGCTAGGTACTAGACATACTATGTGTACCGTCCCGTCAGTGCATCATGACCTCGTTGATATTGTCGACAGGCTATCAACGTACCTGACGAGGAACGTACGTGTTCCGCCCAGTCGGCAGGCTCCGCCAATTCGTGGCTGATCATCCGGGACCCGGTATGGTTTGGCTCTGGCCGACGTCAAATGCACAGCTGAGCAGCCAGCTGGGGACTCAAGGCTTCTTCTGGGGCACTACCTGGACAAGACCATGAGATTCCGTTCTGCCTCGCAGGCGGGCTAGGTTCATCGTGCCGAGGACCATATTTCCGCAATCGTCTCCTCCAACATAGGAACCGCTACGACTGAGTTTGATAACGAACGCCGTGTGTGCCCGAGCCCCCGAATTCGAACGTCCTCTGCGCCCCTTCCCCCCGAATAGTGGCGACTGCCCTGAGGCTAGAGCTTACTCTGACCCTCCTTCGCCACCCCAAACCCACCCGCGACGTCCTTCCGCTTCCTCTCGTCCACGTCCTTTGCATCCCCCACGCCCGTACCACCCCGGGCGCGAGAGCCCGCGTTCACCCCCTTGGCGTCGCCAGACTGCCGGCCCTCCTTGTGCGCGACGAGCTGTGGGTTCTCCTCCTGCTCCCCCGCGAGGGCCTCCTTCGGCTTATCGTCCGGGCGGAGCTGCGACGGCTCAGAGGGCTCCGAGAACGAGGACGCGGGGACGAGCTCTGCTTTACGCGTGTGGACCATGCTTGGCTGCAAGGCGGGGAATATTACGTGTCCGTGTCCGTGATCGTGTGCTCAAAGATGGGGGACGTTCCTGCCTCGGCCCGTCAATACGCTTTCAACGCCAGAACTCATGTACGTCAACGGGCACACTCACGCTGTCTCGGCTTGTATGGCGGGTACCGGTGAGGTGTGAGTGGTTGGGATTGAAAGTACTCATGTACCTGCCTGAGCTCAGGCCGAAGCGCTGCTGTCTTTCCTGTCCGCCGCAACATCAATGACGTGATCCCATTGCATCACATCGAGAGAGCGTCGATGGGGAACGGAGTGACAGCGGCCGTCCCCGCGCCTGTCTCCCATTCGGCGCAGGATCGGTGATCTTCAGCCCCTGCCATAACAGGCAGCTCCCCATCAATCTGTACTGAACGCCCGGCGTTTTTCCGCTCTGGGCAATCATCAATCACTCCCAGTGGTAACGTGCAAGTAGCCGGAGTACAGACCGCCGTGAATCTCTGGGATGATCCCCGTCACTCCCCTTGTCCAGGGGGGACGGGAAATTCAACCGTGTCTGTACCTTCTCTGCGCGCCGCCGCCCACTGGCACTAGCAACTACCGACACTGGAAGGCGGCGCATACTCCGTCAGCTGCGAGATCTATACACTCGACGCAAGCTGGACACATGCCGCCCGTCCGGACGCCCATCACGCTGTGCAAGAGAGAAAAAGAATGCATAATGTACGTCACAGTGGGCTCTCTACGGATACACGGAACACGATACTAGGTATCCCATCAGAACCGAACGAACCTTCTCGGCAGCAGCAACACCCCGGGGCCCCAGACACACACGTGTAGTTTTCGAGTACAGTAGCATTGCGCTCGGCAGCAGCAGCAGCAGGTACAGGGGTTACTCGTCGCGCGAGTGCAGCGTAAGGATAGAGAGAGGCTAGAAAGTACGACCCAATGAAGAGCGGGAGAGCGGCAGTGACGAGCCGAAGAAGACGGAGGTGTGATGGGATATAATATAGTCGTCATGCGGGCAGGCGGATGCGATAGAGCAGATGAGGGGTAAAAGAAAAAAGAATACGACGAAGCGCGGCCTCATACGCGACTGCTGTTCGTCGCGGGGCCGCCCTCGATGAAGCCCTCCTGGTTCTCGTTCGAGAGCTCCTCGAGCGTCTGCAGCTTCGTCTCCTTGATCAGCAGCGTCGAGAAGATGCCCGTGAGCATCCAGAACGCGAAGATCTCGAGCCTGCCACGTGTGTCGTCAGCGAGCTGTCCGGACTGCGCAGAGATGGCACAAGAGATACTCACAGGTGGTTGACGAACTTGCTCGTGCCGCCGATGTTCACCATCTTTCCGAACCCGACCTGCGCGACGATGGCCCCGAGCTTGCCGGACGCGGCCGAGATGCCGTGCGCGGTCGAGCGGTAGCGGGTGGGGAAAGCCTCGCCGGGGACGATGAAGGTCGTAGTGTTGGGGCCGAAGTTCTGGAAGAAGTTCGTGAGGCAGTAGAGGAAGATGAACGCATCCTTGCCGCTCTTGGTCGCGATGAGCTTGTCGTACCCGAAGCCCATGATGATGAACAGAATGGTGAGCATGGTGAAGCCCATCAGCTGGATCGGCTTGCGGCCCCACTTGTCGATCACGAGGAACGTCGCCCAGTAGCCAGGGATGAGCCCGGCGGCGGAAAGGACCATGTTGCCGATGGTGATGTTCTTCAGGTTCGTGTATATCTTCTCGCCGCCCTTGAGCGTCGGGCTAGGCGAACCGAACCCGATGGCGTTGAGGATGACCGACGAGTTGAGGCCGAGACCGTAGAACGCGATATCCAAGGCGAACCACGAGTAGGAGGTACCGATGAGCAGCTTAAGGTTCTCCCACTTGGAGAAGTACGCGACGAAGTCACGGCGGGACGCCTTGGGCGCTTGTACACGCTCGACGACCGCGTCGGGGTCGACGTAGTAGCTGCCGGTAGTGAGGAATTGCTCTACATCCTGCGAGGCCTGCTTTACATTGCGCTCAACGTCCATGGTGAAGCGGGGCGTCTCGGGAATGGTGAGACGGAAGTAAAGAGCGATGGCGCCGGGGACACAACCGAGTCCGATGAGGATACGCCACATCTGGTCGATCTTCGCGTTTTCAATGGGGTCCTCGTGCAGGATGGAACCCTTGTACGCAGAGACGATGATGAACGCAACAAGAGCAGCGGCTGGAAGATATTATAGGTGAGTGTCTCATCTCTAGAAAGGCACACAGTAGGATTCTACATACTGAACTGTCCCCAGCCTTGATTCGCAAAAACTGCCGTCATAAGACGACCCCTCGTACGTGTTGTCGCGAACTCGGAAGAAATAACCGCGGAAAGAGGATAGTCACCGCCGATTCCGATACCCATGATGAACCGCCAAGCACACAGGACACCAATGATGTTCGCAGCGTGAGCCTGGCCAGAGACCGTCTGACCGAAGGTTGCGATGATGATAAGCATCAACTCGACACCGTCTGTTGCTTCACATGAGTGCGCGTCCTCGCCGATGCAGCGATATCTGCACTTACACATCCGCTTACGACCGACAACATCTGCAAGCCAACCGAAGAGAAGCTGGCCGCAGAGCGTACCGACAGGGGTAGCAACCTTGACGCCGAGATCTTGATTTGCCGAGAGCTTCTGACCTGTAGGCGGGATCGCGAATGTCAAGAGTTGAGACCGTTCAAGTGCTACGTTCAGTCACGCACCCTTGCCGTAGACATAGCCAAGCATCGTAGACGCGATGTTGATCGCGAAGATGTCGTAGGCATCGGTGAAGAAACCAACACCAGCGACCATGCAAACTTTTACGTGAAACCAACTGCAAGTTTGCGTGTGACGAGTCTGGGTGGTTACTGGGTAGAGTGGGGTACTCACGAGAACGGGGCCTCGTCGATTTCAGCGAGCGCGGCACGGCGCTTCTCATCGAGGGCGTAGGCATCGTTCGACGCGGGAACCTTACCGAGCTTGGGGACACCCTCATCCGCAGAGCTTGTGGAGGTCTTGTCACCGGCGTACGAGGCCATCTCGAAGGAGTGACAAGGGAGGGGGGCTTGTGAGCGAGGAGGCCCGTGGGGAATGGCTAGAGAGGGGCCCTGACAAGGAGCGCTGTTTTTAAGACGATACGAGGTGGACCATCGGCAGAGGCTGTTCCGGTCCCAATCAAATCTTGTTGGATAGAGCTAAGCCTGGCCGGACGCAACTTTCTTTCTCGCGAGGACGCACCGTCCATGGCCACGGTGTGTTCCTTGCACGTTCGTACCTCCCGTCCAATCGCAGCCCACGCCCCAGCCCCCCATATATGGCAGATGGCGTCTAACCAAGCACGTTCTCACGGCCTGTCTTCGTGTTTGGCTGCTTCTCGTCCTCTGCTCCTGTCTCCTCCCGCGCCGCCTGCTAATTCCTCTCGCGACCCACTCAGCGATCAGGCCCGCCACGCCTTCAAAAGCCTAAGCTCCATCGCTGCTTGGCGCGCCCGGTGCCTTGTCGTCTCTCTACTTACAATTTCAGAGGGCGCATCATACCGCCCTACACACACATTCGTCAAAATCAACAACACCTGTCATTGAGTAGTGAGTCGCTCCAGCCGCTTCGCCCTTCCGGACATCAAATCAATCTGTGCCTAGTTCGCAGACATTCTGCCTCCGCTCCCGACGACCGTGCTTCTTGCCCCATGTGCAGCCTGCTCTCTACATTAGCCCACCCAGTATCGCCTCTAACATCTGAGATCCTACGCCCCGGCCGCAATCGCGCGGTGGCGCTGAGCGCCTTGTCCTGTAGTATGTCTGCTGTGCCATCTTCGAGCTCTTAAGCGGACAGATGAGGACGAGCGTACTGGTATCTATATTCACTGCCTCACCCAACTCTCGGAACGCTGCTGTATATGGTGAGTCGTCAGAATTGGTGTAGTAGCATTGCTCGGTGGTACTACACCACAAGGCGTTATCCACCTCACGCCTCGCGAAGGAGTCAGTCTGCTAGCAGCCACCTGTGTCCACTGCCTGACAGCGGTATCTATTCAACAGCGGCGCTGGCCGCCAGTGGACACAGCGGTGCTGCCACAGAGACGTGCGTCACAAAGTGGTAGGCTGCGATGCGGAGCCATTACGGTATGGCCTCTGCTGGCTTCGCCCCGGCGCATCTGTGATCGCCTTCCTCCGTCGATTAAAAGTGGCAGTTCTTCAGCGTTGCGTATACGACCCTCCTATCTTGCTGGACATAGTCTAGCGGGGCCGCGACGGAGCATGTCCGAGCAACTCCCCCACTGGGCTCCGGAGCTATAAGCTGCTGACTGCACCATGTTCTTCAATAGCCAGCGTGTTGCACCGGCGGTCTAAGTCAGGGGTCCCCGCTGCGCGAGGCTTGACCGGTCTGATTGCCCGGCCAACGTCGCACTCACCGCCCTACGGAGAGTACGTAGCCGTGTCGGTAGACAGTCAGTGTGGCTGAAACCCTAGGGCGCTTGTGTGGTTTCGCGACCACTTCCACCGCCACGATCTCTTACTGGCTACATTGATCCATGCTATGCATTGACCCTTTCTTTGGATTCCAAGTCATCAGCTGGATGTGTAGTGTCCAAATTAGCTTGGCATATGAAGCCTTCTTGTTTGGTGGCCTTACATGCAACGGGG
This sequence comes from Dichomitus squalens LYAD-421 SS1, assembly GCF_000275845.1. Lineage (NCBI taxonomy): Eukaryota > Fungi > Basidiomycota > Agaricomycetes > Polyporales > Polyporaceae > Dichomitus > Dichomitus squalens. The sequence goes on from NW_006766886.1 coordinate 743,156, forward strand.
CTGTGCGGTCTCTCTGTCTCACAAGGCTGCTCCATCTTTTGTGCTCTTCCACTTCCTTGACTTGTCATGTTCCTGTTCTTCAGATTTCCAGCCGTTCGACGCTGTATCCGTACCTTGCAATTGCATTGCTTTGTTACGCGTCAAGGCTCGGCACAACCCACCAGCCTTCGTCACGCGATGTGCGCAAGGAAAACAGAAGCCCCCTGGATGTCAGCGTGTAAGCGACAACGTGCATCGTGTCCCCGATCGATCGCGGTTATTTGCTCCGCTGTGTTCGCGGCCGGGACACCCGCCGCGGACCTCTGTATTCTTGTTATCGCGGTCCGTTCCCCGTGTGCGTGAACAATGACAATGAATGAATGTCGGCCACGATATGTCAAGCAGGATTCATGTCATGGCACAAACGAGGCGCGACATACGTACTGCTTTGCGGTCCGCGCCACGAGGACCTGCACAATGCTCGCCGCGTGCCAGTACATAGTGCAGGAGCCACTTCTAGTCTTATTCGCGTCGCGACTGTTGTTACTCGAGAAGCCTATTCTCCTATGTCGTTAGTGTTCATCTAAATAACACAGCCACAAGTGTTATGAGACTTGGACATCGCATCCAGCCTTCGCGTAACATCGCGTCCTCTTCTTCCTGGTGAGATCCGCCTTGTGCGACTTTCGCAAGACGCGGTCACGGTTCTCACGCTGCCAGATCCGCAGTTAGACTCCTCGCTTATTGCAGTGGTGACCCATCGCCCACATAAATGCACAGAATGGATGCGGGGCGATCCGAGCGCGGTCTTCATAATGAAGTTCCCTGGCCTGTATACCACGGGCTGCCGCCTGCGGCATCCATAACAGCGCTGGGTTCCCTCTAGCGGCGGGTAGATCTTCCGCTGAAAGATTTGGAGAAGACGAGGACAGAATTGGGACCTCGCATCCAGGGCCTCCCTCTCTTCTCGACGTCGCCGCCCACCGCGAACCGCTGACTTCTGGGCGACCGGTGCCCGTTCCATGTATATATCGCACATCCTATATCCAAGCAGTTGGGCGGATGTCTGTACAGAGAGCCGGGTGCGTGTTCTCGCTGTTCCCCGTACGGAAGCTCGTCCGCGTCTGCTGCTCGTGTGCGTTCTCATCCCGGCACCGGCATACGACTTCGTCATGTCCTCTTGTCAGTCTAGGTTTCTGCGCCGCTCGATTGCCCTCCCAATCGACGGTTCGCAAGGTTTCTGGAGGCCTGCATCCGCCCACCTACGCTCGGCGCGGTATCAAGGACACGAACCGCCATCGCCGAAGCGGATGCAGTAGTCTACTCTAGGTTTGCGGAACCCTTCGGGCTCAATCAGCCAGCAGACTGGCACTGCAGCTTGCGGTTCTGCTGCTAGGTCTGCTGAGACCCTTCTGATATGCCAAAAGGCCGCTCTGACGTCCTCGCGGCGGCATACGATCCCAAACCTTGCACGACAGCCTGGAGGCTGGGCGAGCTTTGAAAGGCGCGGGCATTCCCTGTTAAAATCTGTAGCCCGTGTATGAGAAGCCTCACTCGGATAGATGGTAGAACGAGTGTATTATACCTGTAGCCCGTGTATGAGAAGCTACAGGGTACTGTAAGTATGTAGTATGTGCTGATAATGCTGGGGACGACGTACCCTCACTCGGATAGATGGTAGAACGAGTGAGGGACGTTGGAATGTGACGAGTGATGTTTAGTGTCTACGGGAGATGCCGATCTACAGCGCCTAGTGCGTTGAGCGTGAAATCTAACACTCCTCCTCGCTGTAGAGGCGGGATCGGGAGGAGAGAGATGGAATGTATCGCGTATGGTATATGGGTGAGTTGGTATATGTGTACTGAATAAGGGTAGGCGTCGAGTACAGTAGGGAGGATGAAGAAGGAAAATTATAA